>NC_086447.1:361532477-361617477 GCF_028390025.1 Pseudophryne corroboree | reverse complement strand
TATCAAGGGGTGTCTCAGACGGAATAATGTGCCTTTTGTGGGCCTACCAGAAAAGGCGGAGGGTTCTCAACCAGAACAATTCCTGGAATCCTTGCTGCTATCCACATTCGGCAAGTATTTGTTTACTCCACAGTTTGCTATTGAAAGGGCCCGCCATGTTCCTACTAGTCTCCTTCCCCCGGGCGCACCGCCTAGGACCTACATTGCTAAGATTCTTCATTACATGGACGGGGATGCTATCCTACGACTTGCTAGGATGTAAGGCCCGCTGGAACATGGAGGTCAGAGGGTGTCTGTGTTTTGGGACTTTTCATTTGAGGTCCATAAGTCCCATGCGCAGTTTACGCAGGTTAAACAGCGGCTTCGCACTCTTCAACTACAATATTCTATGTTCTAGTTTGGAGTATATATCAAGAAAGATATAGACAGGCGCATATATGAGCGGTTTCTCTTAGCAGCTGTAATGGGAGGTAGTCAATCTCCCCAAAAGATATAAATATGGAACAGTAAGATTAAAACAGCGCTTATAAAAAATAGTTAAAAACAATTTAATCCAAATTTGTTAACAATTATATAATAGGAAATGTAACTTGAAAAAGCCAGGAGTGGCGAATCTCGTAAGTTTTTGGAACACCAGGCACTGGACTGCTCCACCTAGCACTGTTTCTTCAACTGAAAAACTCTCAGTCAAATGACTGTGCCATCCAGCATTGTCCATCGGTTTGGAAACCTCCAGCTAAACAGCAACGCCAGCAAAAGGCATCTGTGAACCAGGATCCAATACCAACTTTGCCGTCGCAGAACGAGCTAAATCAATTGGAACACAGCTTGGAAACCTTATACAGCTGGACTATTCCGAATGCCGGTAAAATATGGCTGTGTGAGTAATTACCACATAAATATTGGACATTCCTTTTCAAAGAGGTGCATTTATTGGTGGATAAGTCCTGTTGATCAATCGTTACCTGTGTGTTTTGTTTACTAAGTTACATTTCCTATTATATAATTGTTTTAACAAATTTGGATTAAATTGTTTTTAACTATTCTTTTTTTTTTTTTTTCAAAGTGTTTTTATTGACCAATGAAATACCAGTAAAACAGGATTAACAGTATGCATTATATGAACAGTACATTACAAACAAATAGTACCAAGAAATACAATTACACTCCGTATAAGCCCTAGATAATAATATTATAGAAACAGTAGAGGGTGTGTATCAACCATTGGAGTATGGGAGATTTAGGTGATATATATGTGTGATATAGAGTCTGGGGTTCAAAAAGGGGGAGGTGCGGAGTCCAATGTCTCCTGCAAATACCATTTTGTATCTTTGAAACATTTCCGCAGCGCTTCCCTTGTAACCAGGGGGAGGGTCTGGACATAGGGTAGCCAAGTGTGGAAAAATCTCTCGGTCAGTTTGTCTTTCTGTAAAGTGGTATTGGTCAAATCTAGGTGGAATAGATGAGAGATCCTAGGATGTAGTAGTGAGATGGGGGTTGGGTCAGTGGATATCCATTGTGAGAGGATCGTTTTTTGTGTGGCTGCTGCCAGTTTAATTAAGAGAATGCGTTGTCCCTTGGATAGATCGGGGGGGGTGTTTTGGGAATATGCCCCAGAATGCCCACGTCTTAGTAATGGTAAATTGTAGCTGTAAGTCTGTTGTGATATATGATTGGAGTGCCTGCCAGAGTGTATATAAATTGGGGCACAACCATAGGCAGTGTATGAGGTCTGCTTCTGGAGCAGTGCATTTGAAGCAGTGAGAGGATGGGGCTGCTCCGATAAGGTGTCGTAGCTTGGGGGTGATATATGCTCTATGTAAAAAATTTTGGTGCATTTCTGAGTATGTGACTGAGCCTAGTGTTTTGTCTAAGTATGTGTTGGCCTCCAGAATCAGTTTCATTGTGAGGTCTGGTAATTCCAGTTTCCACTTTAGGAGGCCTGTTGAGCCGGTTTCTACATCTAGTAGAGTGCGGGAATATGTATATATGAGTGCTGTGGGAAAATTACCATCTTAGGTGCGTCGTAATGTTTTGTCCAGGGCATGGGAGCTATCCTGTATAGTTAATGAAGATGTGACCTTTTGTACGTAACTACATGCTTGAAGAAAGGGAAAAAATGGGATTGGTAAGGATGGAAAGCGTGTTATGAGTTGAGTGTGTGTAAGTAAGGTTAGAGTTTCGGCATGTAAGAAATGATGAATGAATTTCAGCCCGCCATCGTACCAAGTCTGAAATACAGGGGAGGTGTTATGAGGCTTGAAATCTGGGTTATTCCAGAGAGGTAAAAATAATGATGTATATTGTGATATTTTCAGTCGAGAGCGGGTCTGTCTCCATGCAGCGCAGGTAGAGGAAATTAGTATGTTGTCTGACACGCAGTGTGGCATGGAGGCGGGTGTGGTGTGTAGTAAGGATACCAGAGTCTGGGACGGGACGAAAGACTGTTCCAATTGTGTGTTAGCGTATATATCGCGTCCGCCAATCCAGTCCAGAGCGATCCTGTAGTTGGCTGCTAAGGCGTAGGAGTAAAGGCATGGTAAATTAAGGCCTCCGAGAGAGCGAGGTAGGCGTAGTTTGAATAATGAGAATCTAGGGTGTTTATCCGCCCAAATAAATTTGGACAGTGCTTTGTCTAATTGGGCTAGTATGTGTTTGGGCGGGATCAGTGGGAGCATCTGTAGTACATAAAGGAGGCGGGGGAAACTTATCATTTTGTACAAATGGCTCCTGCCAGTGTACGTAAGGGGAAGGTGGGACCATCTGGCGAAGTCTGTATATGTCCTGGCCAATAGTGGGGGGAGATTAAGCGAGTATAGTTTGGATGGGTGGTCAGGGAATTTAATCCCTAGGTAAGTAATGCAATTGTTTGTGGCCCAGTGGAATGGAAAAGTTTCTCCCCAGCCTGTTTTTATTGAGGGAAAGAAGGCTAAGGCTTCTGTTTTGGAGGGATTAATTTTAAAGCCAGAAACTAGTTCAAATGAGTCTAGGATGTCAAGTAGGTACGGCATGGCTTTTCGGGGATTGCTAAAGTAAAGTAGGATGTCATCTGCAAATGCTGAGAATTTGATTTCGTGATTGGCCAGTTTTATGCCATGCCATCTATTTTCTCTGCAGAAGTGGCGAAGGAGGCTAAATTGAATAATAGGGGGGATAGGGGGCAGCCTTGTCTGGTGCCGCGGTATAAGGAGAATAATCTTGAATTGTGGCCATTCACCGTCAGAAAGGCTTGTGGTGTTTGATAGATGATATGAAACACCTTGACAAAAGCAGTGCCAAAGTTTTGAAGTCTAAGTAATCTATCTATGTGGGCCCAGGACACTCGGTCAAAGGCTTTGTCTGCGTCACAGCTCAGTACCATATTGTCTAGCTCCGATGAGTCGTGGGTTTTATACATAGCTGCCAGCAATGAGCGAACATTGTGTACTGAGTGTCTATTACGCATGAATCCTGTCTGGGCAGGATGTAGTAGTTTTGGTAGGACTTCTTGGAGACGGGTGGCAAGAATCTTTGTAAAGATTTTAAAGTCTTGGTTCAACAGTGAGATTGGGCGATAGGATGATACTAAAGTATGATCCTTATTAGGTTTAGGGAGGACTATGACTCGGGCCGTGTTAAAATCTGTTGGGGCGGGATGTCCCTCCAAAAGCGCATTATATAATCGCCTAAGGTGTTCGCTTAAGTGTGGGAGGAGTAATTTGTAATAGGACGCCGACATGCCGTCGGGTCCTGGGGATTTCCCATTTGTGAGGGATTTGATGGTTGATTCCAATTCTGCTGCAGTGACGGGGCTGGTAAGTAGCTCTCTATCGCTCTCAGAGTGTGGGGAGATTTGCCTGTGTCAAAAAATCCATGCCTGCTATGGGGTTGTCAGGTGGTGCGGTGTATAATTTCTCAAAGAAAGTTAGGAAAGTGCCACTAATCTGTTCTTGTGTCGTTGAGGGGGGTCCGTCTATGTCTCTAATTGAGGAGATGTACTTAGGTGTTGCATGAGTTTTTACCATGTTTGCTAACAGCTTCCCTGGGCGATTACCCCAGCGAAAGTATTTATTAGATTGGAAGGAGAGGAATAGTTTGGCCTGTTCAGCACAGAGAGTGTCATATATTGATTTGGTGTCTTTATATAATTTCCTGTTAGTCTCGGATGGGTCGGCTAGTAATTGGGAATAGGTCGAGGCTACCTGGAGGGACGCCTCTGCCATCCTCTCCCGAAGTTGCCTTTTCCTGGCAGCAACATAGGAAATGGTCTGTCCTCTGAGGACGGGTTTGGAAGCCTGCCAGAAAAGGTTTGTGTCGTTGACATGTGCTGTGTTATCCTGTGTATAGTTAAGATATGATTGTGTCAAGAAGAGTTTGAAGTCTTCAGAGTGGGCAAGGTATTCAGGGAACCGCCAGGTATAAGAGTATTGTCGGGGTGTGGTTAGTTTAATTGTTAGGGTGATGGGAGCATGGTCTGATATAAGTATATTGGCTATGGTGGAGTCCAGGATTCTATGTATTGCAGAGGTCGGTACTAACCAGTAGTCCAGTCTGGAGAATATTTTGTGTGGGTGCGAGAAGGAGTATTCTCTAGAGTCAGGGTGGAGGAATCTCCATGGATCTAGCAGTTGTAAAGAGTCTTGCAGCAGTGACAGGGATGGTGGCGTGGATCTACTGTAATTCAGCTGTCTGGGGCCACCGGATACATCTAGTAATGGGTCTAATACAATATTAAGGTCTCCCCCTATGATCAAGACTCCCTCCGTCCAATCCTGCAATTTGACATAGATGTCTGAGAAGAAGAAAGCGTTCGGTCCTGTAGGGGCGTAAATACATGCTAGAGTGAAAAGTTCACCTTCAACCTCTATCTTTAGGAACAAAAACCTGCCCTCGGGGTCTACCCAGTCGTCTTTGATCTTATAGTTCAATGATCTGCGAAATAGGAGAAGTACTCCCCTTGTTTTAGTATTATAGGAAGCGCTTTTGAAGTCTCCAACCCAGGTGTCTCTAAGTGTATTGGGATCATTGAGACGCCAGTGTGTTTCCTGTAGGAACACTATATCAGGGTGAAACTTTTTGAGGTGGGTTAATACCTTTTTCCTCTTGATTGGTGTGTTTAGGCCCTCTACGTTCCATGAGACTAACTTAAGGGACGTCTTTGAGCCATCTTTAGAGGCCTCGGTGTCCCTAGGGGTTGTCATTATCCAATTCCCATTCTAGTGGAACGTAGAAGGAGAAGCCATAAACGACAGTCCTTTCCCCCGTCCCAGCTCGCTTGGGGAGGACTAGAATGATGTATCGGGCAAACTAACGGAGTTAGGGTATATATGTGATAACTAAACAATGCAATGCAAAAAGAAAATAGTAGCCGATATAGTATAGGCCACCAGTCATAACATTTTTAAATTTTTGAACCAAGGAGGACAGAAGTCATAACCGTCCATCTGTAACAGAAGCTTTAGGTTGGTTAGTAGAGGGGGGGGGGGGGAGAGGAGATAAGAACCATATAACAACCATCAACCATGTGTTATCCATTGGGCAAGGGAAAAAGATGTAACCACGGAGGGAGATACTTGGGTCTGAGAAAGTCAGTCCGCATCATCCATTCGAGGATTAGGTTGTGGTGACGATAGGGACTTGAGAAAATTCCGGGCTGAATCTGGGTTATCGAAGAAATAAGGTTTGCCGTCATGGAAGATTCTCAGTTTTGCCGGGTACAGAATTGCAAATCTGATGTTTTTGGCATAAAGTTCTTTGCGTATAGGGGAGAACTCCCGTCGTTGTGTCGAGACTTGAAAAGAGAAGTCCTGAAACAAAAGAAGTTTGGATTCCTTGTATCGTAGGTCAGGGCATTTGCGGTAGGCTTCCATGATCTTGACTTTGTCAAGGTAGTTTAGTAGCCTGAAAATGACTGGCCTGGGACGTGATGAAGAGGATTGTGAAAATTGTTTGTCAGGACCGATGCGGTGGGCTCGTTCCACCAGATATGAGGTGGGGGATGAGGGTAGATTAAGAGCTGTGGGGAACCATTGCGTGACCTAGTCCATTAGATCTGCTTGTCTGATGGTTTCTGGGAGGCCAATCAGGCGTAGGTTGTTCCGGCGATTTCGATTTTCTAAATCTTCGATCTTGTCGGTCATGGCCACTAGGGTGTTATCATGTGTTTGTTGTTGGGATTGGATTGTTTGATAGTCGTCTTCCAAGGTAGATATTCGGTCTTCGGCTTCAGCCAGGCGTTGGGTGTGTTGGGTCAGTTGCGCTGCTGCTGACGTGATAGCTTCCATTAGGGGTGCTAATTTTGCGTCCAGTAAAGGAGATATGATGTCTGATATTTCTCTGGCCCTCTGTATTGAGGATGGGCTAGCTTGGACGTCGGTGGGCATCGTGTCGTCAGTGGTTTGCCTGTTTGGTGAATAAGGAGATCCTTGGGGGATAAGGCTGAGTTCCCTTTCTTTGGCCGTTGTTTTTGTTTTGAGAATTTTTATTCGTGCGTGGATTTTTGGCCACGTATTTTTCCATGGTGGGGAATATATCCTCCAACGTGGTAAGAGATTTCAGACGTTTTAGATTCTCGACTTATGAAGCAGGGAACTATTGTTTCTGTGGTGGTGGGATGTATTTTTGTTGCACTCGGTTGTGTTGTATTAGGTTGGGTTGAGGTAGAGGGGTAGCATGGGATCCAAGGGGCTAGCAGGTAATAGCAGGTAATAACAGCACGTTGCTGTAGGATGCCAGGGATCCCTCAGGCAGCCGGGTCAGCACTTTCTTTAAGACCCAAAATAGCCGCCGTCATTTGTTGCACACTTGTTTGTGTGCGTTTCGGTGGAGGAAGTGGTGGGGGGTGGGTGAGTGGATTACAATTCAGCTCAGCGTGGGTAGATCAGACGTGGGTGATCTAGTAGCGGGTACTCCGTCCGGCCCGCTGCGTCAGCCTCCAAAATTTAGGCCCCGGCCTTATGGTGGTGGGTAGGCCGCAATCCGCGGGAGCCAGTATACCGGCTCCCCGATTCCGTGGCTCTGTTCCACTGCAGTGGGGTGTTCCCACAGTCAGGGGGGTTAGTTTTAGAGGGGTTTTGCGGGACAGGGGGAGAAATATTGGGGTTTTATTACTCTTTTGTAGTGGAGCTCTCTGTATGAGCTTCCTTCCACTTCAGCCTCCAGGCCACGCCCCTCGTTTTTAACTATTCTATGTTCTATCCTGCTCGTCTTTGGGTGGTGTCTGGCAACCGCACTTATTTCTTTGATACACCCAGGGATGCATCTCCCTATTTGCCCGGGATCATCATCTGCCTGACTGTCTGAGCCAGTGGAGACAGTAAGTTTAATCTATTCTATTCTATTCTATTCTATCTATCTATCTATCTATCTATCTATCTATCTATCTATCTATCTATCGTAATGTGTGAAAAGGGGGACTGGCTGCCGTAATGTGTGTTAAAAAAATAAATAAAAGGGGGACGTTGTCTGCCTACTGTGCGGCGTGATTTGAATAATGGAGACTACTGTGCACCGTAATATGAATTGCTATTATTTTGTGGCCACACCCCTTTCCCATAAAGCAACGCCCCTATATATTTTGCGCACGTCTACGGCGCGAACTGCCCCTATTTTACATAAAGGGGGGGGGGCTAAAAATAAAAAAAATACTTTAGGAAAAGCAGACTTGCTCTGGAGGTGTGTGAAAAAGATGCAGTGATTTTAATCATCATGTCTGATTTTCTTTCCTCTAATTGAATAGGAAAACCCTATGGCTGCAGGAAAAATCCTGCGCTGTTGTCTTTTTTTTTTCTTTTTTTTCTTTTAAGCTTCCCTCTCAATTGAATTCCCTCCTATAAGGTAATTCAATTGGGAACAAGGTTTTCACCGCAAAAAAACCCCAAAACACCTTGTGCCCATTTTTGGATTTAACATGGGTATGTGTGCTTATACCTGCGGTATCCAATTATAAAATTAAAACCCTGCGTCGCAAGTAAAGAACAAATTATACTTACTGATCTGGTGGTCTCCCCTTCGTCTTTGCACTGGGGAGTGGGCTGCTGGGATGTGAGGTGTCTGCAGAGAGATGTACTTCTCTCAGCTGCTACCTCCGGTTGAACCTCACACACACACACACACACACACACACACACACACACACACACACACACACACACACACACACTTTCACACTAACGAATTTCGGAAAAACCAGACTTGCTATGGAAATGCGTAAAAAAGAACCAAAAAAACGGCGTGTGTTCTATAGAAATCAGTTTCATTTTCTCTCCTCTTATTGAATAGGAAAACTCTTTGACTGTTGTAAAAACTCAGCGCCGTGGGGTTGTTTACATTTTCCTTTCTCAAGAGAACATTTAAAAGTGTCTCCTGAGTACAGTGATCGCATGAACACATGTACAGGCATCTGATGCCTTCAGATATCCGGGATTGTACTAAATCCGTCTCGTACGTATACAGTAACTGGTCTTGCACTGCGCATGAGACTGATCATAGGGAAAAAAATAAAAAATCTGTTCCAAATTGCTCCATTAACTCTCCCACATACATGAAGTGGATGTTCTGGCTATAGGAATGCTAACAAATATGAAGGTCACATGACACATTTGTGATGCGACAGTTGCTGCATTCATGTCTCCCCTTCTTCCTGGTTAGACACCCACCTACAAGGAGGTCTGGTCTGAGTACAAGAAAATCCCACGTCAGGTAACAGGTCAGAAAAGAGAGGCTGCCAGCTTTAAGTGTTGGAACACTAGCTGTCCCAGGATCTTTGAAACACTTGGCAAACAGAGCAGGCAATTAGAGGCCAGTAACCTTACATTCAGCTGTAATAAGAATGAAAGTGTTAACTAAAAATATGTACAGTGATGTACTATGTGAGCTTTTTGGTTAGTTAACATATTACTTATTCACTGTGTGTTTCCACTATAGTAGGTTTTATTAGTTGGTTCAGTATACTGTATGTTTACATGACATTGCACTAGATCATCCAGCTGGAGAATATACCATATGCCCCTAATTTACTGGCATAATCCCAGGTTTGAAGATCTGTCCCCATTTTTTTATTGTTGATAACTACACACCACAATGTTTCATTCTGTGCATTGGATGTGAAGCTGGTATTTCCACCAGCCTCGTCCTGGAAATTCTATCCACAGGTAAAGCGTCAGTCATTCGCTTGGGGGCTGTATTTTATAAGCCAAAGGAGGATGTGTGAATGTGTTGTATCTTGCCCATAACTATAAGTGGATAAGGTTGTTCAAAAAGTGCTGCTGAGCTATCATGTTAAATTTTGCTGTTCAGTCAGGAGATATGCGCATTTTCAGTATGGATTTAGTAGATAGCCCAATCAAGTCCATAAGGTAATGGAAAGTACTAGGTATAAAACAAATTCTGTGAGAGATGCTTTCTGTGGGAGCAAAGAAAGAGCACAGACCTTTCTTAAGAATGTAAGGACATTATTGGTAAATGGTAAAATGAAGGCAAGTGACATTATGTTCAGTGTTGTACAGACCCAGGAAAGCGGCTGTGTTATACCGCATGACATAGTAATCCTGCAGGAGGCGTCTGTAGGAAAAAGGCACCTCCTGCCAGCATCTGAGTGCTGCGGGTACATTGTATCAAAACGTGTTGGTAAAGAGGAGGAATGTTGGACTTTACCTGGCTATTGTGATTCTGATCCTGGAGATGTCTGTTGCTTTTTATTTCTCTGACGTCCTAGTGGATGTTGGGGACTCCGTAAGGACCATGGGGAATAGCGGCTCCGCAGGAGACTGGGCACAGCTAAGAAAGATTTAGGACTACCTGGTGTGCACTGGCTCCTCCCACTATGACCCTCCTCCAGACTTCAGTTAGAATCCTGTGCCCGGCTGAGCTGGATGCACACTAGGGGCTCTCCTGAGCTCCTAGAGAGAAAGTATATTTTAGGTTTTTTATTTTATAGTGAGATCTGCTGGCAACAGACTCACTGCAGCGAGGGACTAAGGGGAGAAGAAGCGAACCTACCTAACTGATGGTAGCTTGGGCTTCTTAGGCTACTGGACACCATTAGCTCCAGAGGGATCGACCGCATGGAACCGGCCATTGGTGTTCGGTCCCGGAGCCGCGCCGCCGGCCCCCTTGCAGAGCCAGAAGCAAGAAGAATCCGGAAAATCGGCGGCAGAAGACATCAGTCTTCACCAAGGTAGCGCACAGCACTGCAGCTGTGCGCCATTGCTCCTCATACACACTTCACACTCCGGTCACTGAGGGTGCAGGGCGCTGGGGGGGGGGGCGCCCTGAGAAGCAATAAATACACCTTGGCTGGCAAATATATCACAATATATAGCCCCAGAGGCTATATATGTGATAAATACCCTTGCCAGAATCCATAAAAAAGCGGGAGAAAAGTCAGCCGAAAAAGGGGCGGAGCTATCTCCCTCAGCACACTGGCGCTATTTCTCCCTCACAGCTCCGCTGGAAGGAAGCTCCCTGGCTCTCCCCTGCAGTCTACACTACAGAAAAGGGTAAAAAAGAGAAGGGGGGGCACTAAATTTAGGCGCAATATACATATAGCAGCTATAAGGGGATATAATTTAGTTAATCCCTGATTTATATAGCGCTCTGGTGTGTGCTGGCATACTCTCTCTGTCTCCCCAAAGGGCTTTGTGGGGTCCTGTCCTCTGTCAGAGCATTCCCTGTGTGTGTGTGTGGTGTGTCGGTATGGCTGTGTCGACATGTTTGATGAGGAGACTTATGTGGAGGAGGAGCAGGTGCCTATAAATGTGTTGTCACCCCCTGCGGGGCAGACACCGGAGTGGATGGACTTGTGGAAGGAATTACGCGAAAGTGTCGACTCCTTACATAAAAAATTTGACGACATGCCAAATGCGGGGCAGCCGGCTTCTCAGCCCGTGCCTGCCCAGACGTCTCAAAAGTCATCAGGGGCTCTAAAACGCCCGCTACCTCAGATGGCAGACACAGATGTCGACACGGATACTGATACCAGTGTCGACGACGAAGAGACTAATGTAATGTCCAATAGGGCCACTCGTTATATGATTGAGGCAATGAAAAATGTTTTACACATTTCTGAGGTGACCCCAGGTACCACAAAAAAGGGTATTATGTTTGGGGAGAAAAAACTACCAGTAGTTTTTCCCCCTTCTGAAGAATTGAATGAAGTGTGTGAACTAGCGTGGGCTTCCCCCGATAAAAAATTGGTAATTTAAAAAAAATTACTAATGGCGTACCCTTTCCCGCCAGAGGATAGGTCACGTTGGGAAACACCCCCTAGGGTGGATGAAGCACTTAAGCGCTTATCAAAAAAGGTGGCACTGCCGTCCCAGGATACGGCCGCCCTAAAGGAACCTGCTGACAGAAAGCAGGAGGCTCTCCAGAAAGCTATATATACACACACTGGTATTATACTGAGACCAGCTATTGCCTCAGCATGGATGTGCAGTGCTGCAGCTGCATGGTCAGACTCCCTGTCAGAAAACATTGATACCCTAGACAGGGACACTATATTGCTAAACGTAGAGCATATTGAAGACGCTGTCTTTTACATAAGAGATGCACAGAGGGATATTTGCCGGCTGGCATCAAAAATAAGTGCACTGTCCATTTGTGCCAGGAGAGGGTTATGGACCCGGCAGTGGACAGGTGATGCAGATTCTAAAAGGCACATGGAAGTTTTGCCTTATTAGGGTGAGGAGTTGTTCGGGGATGGTCTTTCAGACTTAGTGTCCACAGCAACAGCTGGGAAGTCAGCATTTTTGCCACATGTCCCCTCACAACCAAAGAGAACACCGTATTATCAGGTGCAGTCCTTTCGCCCCCAAAAGAACAGACGGGGTAGAGGCGCGTCCTTTCTGCCCAGAGGCAGAGGTAGGGGAAAAAAGCTGCAGCATACAGCCACTTCCCAGGAACAAAAGTCCTCCCCCGCTTCTTCTGCTAAGTCCGCCGCATGACGCTGGGGCTCAGCAGGCGGAGCCAGGTACGGTGGGGGGCCGTCTCAAAAACTTCAGCAATCAGTGGGCTCGCTCACAGATAGATCCTTGGATCCTTCAAGTGGTATCTCAGGGGTACAGGCTGGAATTCGAGACATCCCCCCCCCCCCCCGCTGTTTCCTCAAATCTGCCTTACCAACGACTCCTTCAGAAAGGGAGGCTGTGTTAGAGGCAATTCACAAGCTGTATTCCCAGCAGGTGATAGTCAAGGTGCCCCTACTTCAACAAGGACGGGGTTACTATTCCACAATGTTTGTGGTACCGAAACCGGACGGTTCGGTGAGACCCATTTTAAATTTGAAATCCTTGAACACATATTTAAGAAAATTCAAGTTCAAGATGGAATCGCTCAGGGCGGTTATTGCAAGCCTGGAAGAGGGAGATTACATGGTATCTCTGGACATCAAGGATGCTTACCTGCATGTCCCCATTTACCATCCTCACCAGGAGTACCTCAGATTTGTGGTACAGGATTGTCATTACCAATTCCAGACGTTGCCGTTCGGCCTGTCCATGGCACCGAGGGTATTTACCAAGGTAATGGCCGAAATGATGATACTCCTTCGGAAAAAGGGAGTTTTAATTATCCCATACTTGGACGATCTCCTGATAAGGGCGAGGTCCAGAGAGCAGTTGTTGGTCGGCGTAGCATTATCTCAGGAGGTGCTACACCAGCACGGTTGGATTCTGAGACCAGGGTGTCTCTGCTGTGGTGGCTGCAGAGTGCTCATCTCAGAGAGGGCCGCAGATTCGGCATACAGGACTGGGTCCTGGTGACCACGGATGCCAGCTTTCGGGGCTGGGGTGCAGTCACCTGGGGAAGAAACTTCCAAGGACTTTGGTCAAGTCAGGAGACTTCCCTACACATAAATGTTCTGGAACTGAGGGCCATTTACAATGCCCTAAGTCAAGCAAAGCCCCTGCTTCAAAACCAGCCGGTTCTGATCCAGTCAGACAACATCACGGCAGTCGCCCATGTAAATCGACAGGGCGGCACAAGAAGCAGGACGGCGATGGCAGAAGCCACAAGGATTCTCCGATGGGCGGAAGATCACGTGTTAGCACTGTCAGCAGTGTTCATTCCGGGAGTGGACAACTGGGAAGCAGACTTCCTCAGCAGGCACGACCTCCACCCGGGAGAGTGGGGACTTCATCCAGAAGTCTTCCAACTGATTGTAAACCGTTGGGAAAAGCCACAGGTGGACATGATGGCGTCCTGCTTAAACAAAAAGCTAGAAAAATATTGCGCCAGGTCAAGAGACCCTCAGGCGATAGCTGTGGACGCTCTAGTGACACCGTGGGTGTACCGGTCGGTTTATGTGTTCCCTCCTTTTCCTCTCATACCCAAGGTACTGAGGATAATAAAGAAAAGAGGAGTAAGAACTATTCTCATTGTTCCAGATTGGCCAAGAAGGTCTTGGTACCCGGAACTTCAAGAATTAATCTCAGAGGACCCATGGCCTCTGCCGCTCAGACAGGACCTGCTGCTGCAGGGGCCCTGTCTGTTCCAAGACTTACCGCGGCTGCGTTTAACGGCATGGCGGTTGAACACCGGATCCTAAAGGAAAAGGGTATTCCGGAGGAAGTCATTCCTATGCTTATTAAAGCTAGAAAAGATGTAACCGTACAACATTATCACCGCATATGGCGAAAATATGTTGCGTGGTGTGAGGCCAGGAAGCTCCCAACGGAGGAATTCCAGCTAGGTCGATTTCTGCACTTCCTACAGTCAGGGGTGACTATGGGCCTAAAACTGGGTTCCATTAAGGTCCAGATTTCGGCTCTGTCGATTTTCTTCCAAAAAGAACTGGCTTCACTGCCTGAAGTTCAGACATTTGTCAAGGGAGTGCTGCATATTCAGCCTCCTTTTGTGCCTCCAGTGGCACCGTGGGACCTCAACGTGGTGTTGGGTTTCCTAAAGTCACATTGGTTTGAGCCACTCAAAACCGTGGATTTATAATATCTCACGTGGAAAGTGGTCATGCTTTTGGCCTTGGCTTCGGCAAGGCGTGTGTCAGAATTGGCGGCTTTGTCATGTAAAAGCCCCTATTTGATTTTCCATATGGATAGGGCAGAATTGAGTACTCGTCCCCAGTTTCTCCCTAAGGTGGTATCAGCTTTTCACTTGAACCAACCTATCGTGGTGCCTGCGGCTACTAGGGACTTGGAGGACTCCAAGTTACTGGACGTAGTCAGGGCCTTGAAAATGTATGTTTCCATGACGGCTGGAGTCAGGAAGACTGACTCGCTATTTATCCTGTATGCACCAAACAAGATGGGTGCTCCTGCTTCAAAGCAGACTATTGCTCGCTGGATTTGTAGCACAATTCAGCTTGCGCATTCTGCGGCTGGCCTGTCGCAGCCTAAATCTGTAAAAGCCCATTCCACGAGGAAAGTGGGCTCTTCTTGGGCGGCTGCCCGAGGGGTCTCGGCTTTACAACTTTGCCGAGCTGCTACTTGGTCAGGGGCAAACACGTTTGCTAAATTCTACAAATTTGATACCCTGGCTGAGGAGGACCTTGAGTTCTCTCATTCGGTGCTGCAGAGTCATCCGCACTCTCCCGCCCGTTTGGGAGCTTTGGTATAATCCCCATGGTCCTTACGGAGTCCCCAGCATCCACTAGGACATCAGAGAAAATAAGATTTTACTCACCGGTAAATCTATTTCTCGTAGTCTGTAGTGGATGCTGGGCGCCCGTCCCAAGTGCGGACTGTCTGCAATACTTGTATATAGTTATTGTTAACTACAAGGGTTATTGTTGAGCCATCTTTTGAGAGACTCTGTTGTGTTCATACTGTTAACTGGGTATATTATCACGAGTTATACGGTGTGATTGGTGTGGCTGGTATGAGTCTTACCCGGGATTCAAAATCCTTCCTTATTGTGTCAGCTCTTCCGGGCACAGTATCCTTACTGAAGTCTGGAGGAGGGTCATAGTGGGAGGAGCCAGTGCACACCAGGTAGTCCTAAATCTTTCCTAGCTGTGCCCAGTCTCCTGCGGAGCCGCTATTCCCCATGGTCCTTACGGAGTCCCCAGCATCCACTACGGACTACGAGAAATAGATTTACCGGTGAGTAAAATCTTATTTTTTTTTTACCTACCTGCTTGTGTAGACTCAAGATCTCCATTATGTCTGAATTTGTACTTAAGGTGTTGCTCTGTGTTTTTTTAATCAAATTGGAATTATACTATTGGGTGCTCTTTCCCTTTTTGTATACACTTGTGAGAGATGTAGGTCACCATCTGTGTGACGTACTGTGACTTGTGAAACATGTCTCCTAACCTATTATGTGCAGTTGCCTGAATAAATATATAGACTTGTTCTTTGGTAGGAATGTATTATTTTACCAGTTTTATGATTTGCTGCTATATCCTGTGACATTATCGACATAGAAGGCAATAATGAGCCATGGATTTTGTGTGGGGCTTGAGGGATTAACCCACACAGAAGAAAAACAGGTATAACACCTATGGGCTGCAGTGTGCAGACAGACTGGGAGAGTCTGTGACAGTCGGGTGAGGCTGCTGCCTCTATAAACAGCCCATTCGTGCTGCGGTGGCAGTCGAAGAGCCCAGTTTGCCATGAAGAGCCAGTGGGGGGCAGGAGGCCAGTGTCTAAACCTGCAGTTGGCACTGAACACTGCCAATCTCTGTGACTGTGCTTAAGTTGCTGAGAAGAAGCCAGGTCAGTGGGCCTTGAGGGTGACAAGGCAATGTCTAAACCTGCAAGAGGCAGGGAGGACTCTGTGAGCTACATGACTGAGACTTTTAAGTGAACCTTTGTGATGCACATAAGCCGCCCAGTATGGTAAGCGGCAGAGAAGTGAGTTAGTACCCTGCACGGGACTAAGGGGTACATTTACTAAGCAGTGATAAGAGCGGAGAAGTGAGCCAGTGGAGAAGTTGCCCATGGCAACCAATCAGCACTGAAGTAACAGCTATAATTTGCATACTATAAAATGATACAGAGCTGCCGATTGGTTGATGGGGAAATTTCTCCACTGGCTCACTTCTCTGCTCTTATCACTGCTTAGTGAATGTTCCCCTAAGTTGTTTGTTATTTTCTATTTCATTTATGTTGCCAGTAAAGCTGCCAGCTGTGTGTGGACCCTGATTAAGCACCTAGACACTGCACTGCTGTCTTTTCTTCTTTTGTGATACACAGGGAGGTTTTTTTTTTTTTTTGAAAAATTATATTTATTGTTTTTTTCCCCCACAAAAGACATAGAAAAACAATGCAGTGCAGTACAATACAATACAAAGTGCAGATGAAATATATGCCTGGTACAGATAGGCAACAGAGGGTAAGACTAAGCATTGAGAGCCACCACTGACGCCGTGGGTAAATTTAAACAGCGTGGGAAACCGTGGCAATGCAGCTTCACACCATCAGTAGTACATATTGTCAAAAGTCCAGACCCAAAGTGCACTATACAGTATAAAATCTGCACACTAATACATTAATACATACTAACGAAATTAATAATACAGCAACAGAGAGAGAAAGAAAAAGAACAGAACAACAGAGACATGGATATAAATTAATAGGGGGGAGGAGGGGGGGGGGGGGGGTTGTAGATGCTAAAGCCTGTGAAGCACGGCACACACATAAGTAGCGAAGGGACCATCCCGCTCCGTGCCAATGGGAAGGGAACGAGTGTCACCTAGGGGCCAGAAGGGGATTATCACCAATAGGAATACATAATTTGCGATAAGTATCCCAACTAAGTGAGTCAAATATTTTTAGAACGTGGAGTTGTTGGGGAGATGGCAGAGAGTCTATATACGGTCCCCACTTCTTGTAGAAACGCAGAGCATTACGGTCAAGGTCTGGGAGAGTAGATTGACGCTCAAAATATAACGTAGTAGTAAGAAGGGACTTGAGGTTAGCAAGAGAGGGGGAAGTTCTATATATCCAATGGTTTAAAATCAATTTCTTTCCCAAAGTCAGCAAAACATACAGAAACGGGACATAATGAGCTTGAGAGGGGGGTAAACACCAGGCTGTAGTGTTAAGGCCAAAGAGCGCTGCTGAGTCCAGAGGGAGCACAATCTGGAAAGTAGATCCTACATACCACAGTATCTTATTCCAGAACCTTTTAATCTTTGGACAGTGCCAGAAATTGTGCATAAAAAGGGCATTCGGTGCTTTACACTTGATACAGTGTCCAGAGTCTGTAGAGACCATATATTTATGCTGTCCTGGGGCATTATATGCCCGATGTAAGAATTTAAAGTGGATTTCCTGAAGTTGAGCAGAATGCAGGGCTTTCAGGATAGAGGGGAGGGGGTAAAGGAAGCAGTTCACCTCCGGATCCCAGGACCACTCACTTGACCATTTAGATAACATAGGGGGCCAGAGAACATCAGGCTTGCTAGGTAACAAATCCTGGTACAACCAGCTGACTTTGTATGAAAGAGTCGGTAACGTGACCAATAAGTGGGACAGAGGGTCCATCCTCCGCTCGTGCACAGGAGGGATGGGGAGAGACTGTACAAAATGACGAACCTGGAGAAACATAAAGAAATCAGATGAGGGCACACCGTGTCTCTCGGCTAATTCCGTGAATGACAGCATAAGTCCACCCGGGTCAAATACGTCACGAATAAGGGCAATGCCCCTAGACTTCCACGCAAGGAATTTGGTGTTGTCAAAAGGGGGAATGAAACGGGGGTTTCCGCAGAAAGGAATAAAAGGGGAATATTCTGGGTTTCGGTGTAGAGCTTTGTTGGTGGCTCCCAAAAAGAATATTAGAACGCCCCAGAGATGGGAGGAGGGGTTTTGGGGTGTGTAGCAGCGCTCTGAGATCGTAGGGATACACAAGATCTTGCTCTACATCATAATTAACATATGAGGAGGTGCCTAATAGCCAATCTGAGATATATCTAAAATTCACATCCCGGAAGAATGCTAAGAGGTCAGGGACAGCCAGCCCACCCTTAGCGCGAGGGAGCTTAAGCTTAGGAAGGGAGATCCGAGATCTCTTATGGTTCCAAAGGAATTTAGAAAACAGTTTATCATATAACAATAAATCTTTGCTAGGGGGCTGGATAGGGATCATCTGGAGGAGATAAGAGATTTTAGGGAACACAATGCTCTTCAGGATGGCTACTCTCCCTAATAAAGAGACAGGTAGAGAGGACCAGGTGGACAGCAACTGTGACACCCTGTTAAAAAACCTCTGTATAGTTGGCTGAATATAAATCTGAGATATTCACTGGAAAATATATACCCAAATATTTAAGTTTCGTAGTATTCATCTGGAATTGAGCAAGGACAGGTGAGGAGGTGCGCGTACAAGCAGCCGGAGTGAGGGGGAAGAGTTCAGACTTGGAAGCATTAACACGATACCCTGCAAAGGCACCAAACTCAGTAATGACTTGCATAATTGGTGGGATAGAAGTTTCAGGATTTGAAATAAAGAGGAGCATATTATCCGCGAATAAACTCACACGAAGCTCATGGTCACGGACCAGAACTCCAGAGTATCCGGGAAGGTGGCGCAACTTAATAGCCAGGGGTTGTATGGCGATGGCAAATAAGATTGGGGAGAGGGGGCAGCCCTGTCTGGTGCCCCTGTGAAGGGGAATGGGTGCAGATAAGTAGCCATTGCACATAATACGGGAAGAGGAGGGGGAATATAAATTTCGGAGCATGCTGATCAGTTCCAGCGGAAACCCAAACCTCTCCAGCGTGGTATGCAGGTGATCCCAAGTAACAAGGTCAAACGCCTTCTCCGCGTCCAATGAAAGCACGTATTTGGGGGTCCGGGTCTCCGCCGGAATGCAACCAGCTAGCCGCTGCAAGAACTTTACGAATATTATTAGTAAAATGCCTACCCGAGATGAAACCGGTTTGATCCGGGTGAATAATTGAGGGAAGCACTCCCTTTAATCTGTCAGCAATAATTTTTGTAAAAAGTTTATAGTCAACATTGAGGAGAGATATGGGGTGGTAGGAGCCGGGGAGATGGGGATCTCTCCCGGGCTTGGGAAGAAGACGGATCAGAGCATCATTAAAGTATAAAGGGAAGGGAGTAAGAGGTTAGGATTGCATTAAACACCAGAACCAAAATATCCAGCAGTTTAGGCTGGAGCATTTTATAGAATTCGCCAGAGAACCCATCAGGTCCAGGGGCTTTTAAAGGTTTTAAATGTTTGATAGCAGTCTCTACCTCCCGAGCAGTAATTGGGGAGCAGAAGCCCTCAGCACCCGAAGGCGGGATTTGGGGTAGGGAGACAGAGTGCCAGAAATAAGTTTTAGTGGGGACATCAACAGGGGAATGGGCATAAATGTCTGTGTAAAATTCTGAGAGGAGTTGCGCCATGTTCACCGAGGAAGGCAAAGATCCCCGCAGAAGATTAGAAAGGAGACGGCCTGTTTTATTGCCAAATCTGTAAAAACTGTGGTTTTTGTGAAAGGTATGGCGATCTCCCATTAGTGCTAATACAGTGTTAAATTGGGATTTACATTCTAAGTATGTTTTCTTTGAGGCAGGAGAGGGGGACTGTTTAAATTGTTGGTAAGCATCCGTTAAGCATCGCTGAGATGTTTTAAATTCAGAAAGAAACTGCTTCTTTCTTGAGGAAACCTATTCCACAAGCCTACCCCGGAGAACCGCCTTGGCGGTCTGCCAAAACAGTAAAGGATCAGTCTCAAAAGTGCTTGCATTATACAGTCTGAACTCCTCCCAAAACGCCTCCAACCTATTTAGAAACTGCAATGAGGAGGTGAAGGAAGTCTGGAAACGCCAACACTTAAAAGAGCCGCGATCTAGCGAAGTAGTTAAGCAAACCCAGACCAAGGCATGATCAGAAAGGGATATCGTTTCCATCTGAGCCTCACTACTTTGAGGGATCAGGGAATCCGACAGCAATAAAAAATCAATTCTGGACAAGGTGCCATGGACAGCCGAGAGACACGAGTACTCCCTATCAGTAGGGTGCAGGAATCTCCAAGCGTCAGTCAAATGTAATTGCTGAGCAAAGAAGGGGACTCCTAGGGCAGGGGGAGGGCGTGCACGAGCGGAGGAATTCAAGTCCATATAAGCGGAGACCACAACATTGAAGTCTCCGCCCACAATCATTGGGAGAGACATAAATGGGCATAATTTAGTAATGAGACTCTTGAAAAATACCTTCGAATAAGAATTTGGGGCATAAACCGTACATAAAACATATTTGGTGTTATGAAGTAAAATCTCAAGAATAAGGAATCTACCAGCAGGATCACACAAAGAGGTGAGAACCTCTATATGCAGGTTGCGTTTAGCAAGGATAAGTACACCCCTCACCTTAGAGGAGTAGGGAGCATCAGAAAGCACCTGCCAACCGAGGACACCCAGCTTTTGGGCTTCCGGGGAAAGAAGGTGCGTTTCCTGCAAAAACATTAGATCCATATGCATTTTATTTAAATAAAGCAGTATTTTCTTCCGTTTGATGGGAGAGTGAATACCCCCCACGTTCCACGTACCCACTTTAATGGCAGACATAAGACATATGACTGGGGGCAATCACAAATGAAAACATACTACAATCCCACAGGTAATGGAGAGGAGAGAGACACAGGAGGGAGGGAGGGAAGGGGTAGACACAAAGACAATATAGACATAGAAACAAGAAAAAGAAACAAGACCCACCGGGGGGTCCCGCAATAACAATGAGAATGTGACTTCACGGTAAGTCCACTGGGGTAGTAACCGTATACAGCGAGGAGGACATTGCTCCTAGCCAATACCACTATATCGAGCAGCATAGGAGAGGGGGGAGGGGGAGGGGGAGGGGGAAGGGGGGGGGGAATGAGGGCATGGAGGTGAGGGCCCAGATAATATCAAACAGGTGGAGGTTGAGCCCAAAACAGGTAGCATGGACATATAACTTCACAAGAACAAACATGTACACCTGGGAACGTATAACAGAGAATGCGCTTATGTTACTCCAGAGGTACATATACATCACCTATAGGACCAGCGTGGATGTGGTGAACAAGTCCAAATAAACCAACAGACGATCACATAGTCCACAAGTTTAGGGAAAGAAAAATATGCGGCAACAGAGCAACCAGAGGAGAGGAGAGTTCAAGATCAGATGCAGGAGAGCACAGCTATTTCATCGATGGGTCAGAGGTGGCGGCTTCTGAAAGATAAGCAGCAGCATCCTCCGGGGTATGAAAGTCCTTAAAGGATGTGCCGTCAAAGATCCTCAGGCGCGCAGGGTAGAGCAGTGCGAACTTTCGGCCCTCCTGGACCAATTTAGAGCATACAGGTGAGAATGCCTTGCGTAGTCTGGTGAGCTCCGGAGAAAAATCCTGGAAGAGTAACAATTTGGCATCTTCCCAAACAAGATCCCGTACACGACGAGAAGCCGACCAAAGAGCCTCTTTATGGAGAAAGTTGAGACACCGAAACAATACAGCACGCGGTCGTGTTGAAGTGGGAGAGGGGCGGGTGGGGCCCGTTCTATGTGCACGTTCCACCACTAGGTCCGAGCAAACATCTGGTATTCCAAGAAGATCAGGAAGAGTATGTCGGAGGAAATGATAAAGAGCCTGTCCCTTAGCCGACTCTGGAAGTCCGATAAGCCGAAGGTTTTTCCAGGTCGTCGATCTTTGCCCATACCAGGTTTTCAGATTTCTGCAGTTTAGCAGAGATATCAGAAAGTTCGGCGATTTGTTGGAAATTCTCACCAGCAGTATGTTCCACTTGTAGGACACGTTTAGACAGCTGTTTGTATTGGCTTTTGATATCCAGGACAGCCTGCTGTAATGCAGCAGCATGCAACTGTGTTTTTGTTCCTGGAATAAGGGCTGGACTGTTTCTTTGACCGCCCTGACAATATCAGCATAGGATAACGGGTGCCAGGGTACATCTAAGGGCGATGGGCCCGCAGCCGTGGAGCCCACCAGGGCAGGAGAGCTGGAGGGGGGAAGGGCTGCAGGAGCAGCCGCTGAGCGGGCTCCGGCATCTATGGAGGCCGCGGCGCCCATTTTAGAAGCTGAGCCGCGGACCTCAGACCTGGCGCGGGAGTTCTTTCCCTGCATCACGGGGGCCAGGAAACGGTCCATACAGGGTGGCCGGAGCTGCTCACTGGACTCCTTTTGCAACAAAGAGCACTCTTTGGAACGGACTCCTTTTTCTGCATTTAAAATGTACGTCCTGACCCAGGGTAATATATTCCTTTTCAATTACATTAATTCATGTTGTATGTTGTATGTTGTTGAATGTATACCAATGTGGCTTTTTATTAAATTGTCTTTTTTAATTGACATGTTTGGAAATTAGTTATCACTGTTTTATCTAATCTTGAGCGCAGCCTCCACTATTCAGAATGACCTTCAACTACTGTATATAAAGAACTTATTATTATTTTTTTTTAGATTTTTTGCTATTACTAGCGTTTGCCGGCAGCTTCACACGCGTGGGTGTCTGTTATTGCTCAGCGGAACTCCTTTTACAAAGACAGTAGTGGCATCTAATATTGTGATGCATATTTTCTATTGTACACATTAGTCACAAAATGTTGTTTAGTAAACAATATTTATTTTGCAGTTTTTCCTTCAGGGAAATATACTTTGGGCTAATAAGTGGTGAGCAAGTCATGTCAAACTGCCCATGGGAGAAACAGCTGGTCCTGAGAGTACACTGATGAGCAATAATCCAGAGTTTTCTAATTTTATGTAAACTGCAGAAGGCAATTCAAGGGGTTTATCAATCTCACAGTCCAATCTAAGTTCACTTTAGTCAAACAAATAATCTTGAAGAGCCCAAATACGTTGCCACTTAAATTACAGTAAAACTGAAAGATTGCAATTTACATGACTCTGATATGTAGTATTTGTCTTGGTCCGCCATGTACTAGATTGACCTGTATACTGCAACTTTGAGTCAAAATAAGCTGCCTAATTAGTACTTAATATAAAGTGATATTTTCCTGTAAAATAGATCGATCTGTTTGCATTCAGGGTGTGCAATATATGCGTGTCTTTTTTCCTTTATTGCTCCTCTCCCTGATGTCGCATCAGGGAGAGGAACAGTAAAGGTGACTAAGCCATACAATGGTGAAAACTCAATCCATATTCATCGTAGTTTTTTGCGTGATGCCAGAACCAACAGACAGACCAACAAAAATTCAGATTTTATTTATTTTTGTCTCCACAGTTTTTACACAGTCCCAGGGAGCACATTTCTGCAAAACAATTTCTATGTACAGACACAACCATTTTCTGGCCTGTGTGCGCTAGTTTGTGACCCTGTTTTTATTGTTTGAGAGTCGTGGTGAGGGTGACGCCTCACATTTATGGCTGCTTTTACACATTCTCATCAGTATTTATTGTTTGGTTTGACTTTGTACATTTTTGTATTGCGCAATTGCAGTATGTATTCATTGGGTGGAATTCAAATGTTTAAAAAGTCGGTTGGGTGTCTTCCCCCCCCCCCCCCCCCCCCCCCTATCTAATAGACAGGAAAAAACAAAGACTCCCAACTGACTTTTCAAACATTTTAATCTCCCCCATTGTATAGTTTAATGCTGTTATATGTGTTTTCACTCTACGCTGCTGCTGCTTCTGGTTTCTTCTCCTCGCACAAGAATGGCCACAACTCTTTTTTGTTCTCAACAAATAACTCCTCGCATGAGCATCATTCTGATTTGACTCAAGAAGTTTAGGGCTCTTTCAGGCTGCACTCCTTTTGCAGAGTCTTCTCCTGCTTAGGATAAGGAGGCAGAGGCTATGCAAGTGTCCTCTTCCTCTGCTCGTCAGGCAGCGTTGACTCATGCCAGATCTACTGTAGTCCCTTTTTCGGATAATGATAGTATTACTCATGTAAAGTGGGTGTATGGAATGTGTTCAATGGAAACCTGTGATTTCCCCTAGTTCGTAATGATATGTAGCTCTGTCCTGTTTAATCCTGGTTTGTTTTTTTGTTTAAGGGTGCCATTTTTTTTTATCCCATTGTCTTTTACCTTGCAGTTTCTCGAGGATCTCCGTATTATTTATATAATGTATGTTAAGGGTTGATGAGTTTATAATGGAGTTATATTTGTTACACAGCTGTTCACTGCTGAGGTCTTGTCCTTGCTCCTACAGCTGGGCTAGTGACAAATTACAGTTAAACACAAGTGCTCTTGGTTAATGCAGTCACATGCACATAACCATCCTATACATCTTAATTACCCCTGGCGTTTCTTTGGAAAAGTTTCCCAGAAGCTTTTCTGTTTGGCTCTCTCTAGTTCATGCGCTCATGTAAGTCTGGATTTGGCAGCCTGGATTTGGCAGCCTGTTCAGCCAACGTCTGGGCCTCCCAGCATATCAGACTATTACAGGTATATGTAAGTCTACAACTGACTTATTTTCTTAGAAATAAATCACAATCGTGAGTTTTTCTAAAGCTGTATAGGTTACTCCTAGAGATGGAAACACTTTTTTTTTTTTCTTTTTTCCCCCCACTGTATTCTATAATTAACGCCTATTTTAACATGAGTCTGAATTTTAGTTTGAAATCAGAATAATGGTGGTGACATACAGTAATGGAGCAAATTCTAAATTTGGCACCTTGGCAAAACCACGTGGTACTGCAGGCAGGGAGATGTAAAATGTGAGATTTAGGTGTGGCAGGGGTGTGCCAAAGCGTAAACCTAAATTGCAATGTGAAAATAAAGCTGTACAACATTAATGGACTACATGTAGAAACAGCCAGTATTTACCCTGCATGCTAAAATAATCCGTCCCAGTATTGGTAAATGTATTTGAAAACACTTCAACTGTTCAGAGATATTTATTGCAAATCAAGAAGATTAGTTCCCTGTATTGCTCTAAATAGTTAATGTATCAATGTTGTATTATAAATGGAACTAAAGAAATTGCAGCCAGGGGCGCTGAGAGTGGGGAAGCAGGTACTAATTTGCAGCATTGCACCAGATTTTGTCACTCCTCTCTCTCAGTACCCAGGTCCATTGCTGCTCTCTAAAGCTCTGACTACAGCTTCAGACCTCCTATCACGAAGAAGGTCCACCCATCCTGACACAAAACCCCTTTGTGATAATTATGTTGTTCCCTGTAGCTTTCATTAAATCCTGTCAGCTGCTATGCAATACTTACCCAGTATATGACTTGACTGGACTTGATGGTGTTTAGTTACATAGGCGCCCCAATATATTTTTGGGCTTCAAATCCCTCCTATTCCCCCTCCCCTTTCCATAAAGAAAAAATAATCTTTCCAAAGGTGCTCACAGTGGTTTTTGTTGCATTATTTTGCTTTCAAAATTAAATGGATACTTAACTACAGTTAAGAATCTACATCTTACCCACAGACACAGAGGGCACGCGATGCTCATATGGACATTTGTGAACCATCCATGGGAGTACGGCAGAAGTAGCAATGATGTCCAGTATTGTTATCGGTGGTGGTAATGGACAGATATAGTCCCACTGTCTCAATACTCAGAAATGACAGGTAGTAGTAATACTGTGTAGTTTCAGGTCATTCATAGTTGTAGTCTTTTATAAATGTGTTACCACAATAGTAATTGTAATACTGTACATTATCCACGTGTTGATCAACATCTCTTTAAATGAATAGGTAATATTATTGCCCTAGTGCCACTCATCCTTTGGTGTGACTGTGTTACCACCTAATGCTGTTGTCCACCCTGTCCCCCAGATATGCTTGGCATAAGGCTACAGGCATAAATCAGAAGAGTCACGGAATGTGTATCCATGATGTATAATAAAGTGGGCACCTCTGCTTGGTGGTTTATAATGGATTAGAACCTCTGGATTGTATGCCTTGTGGGAGAGGAAGAGATAGTCAGTGAGGCCCAACATTTGCTACCCTCCCTAAGGCCGCAAGTGTCCATTATTCAGCTGCAAGGTAGGAACCCAGGTACCCACAGCGCAAGTAAGTACAGCTGTTTGCTGCACTTACGGTACCTCCAGCCTCTTGCATTTGGATGCCCACCTGGAATTTATTCAGCTATCAGATTTTTTTTCGAAGACCCATAGGTTCGCAAGCAAAAAATGTGCAAGTCAAAAGTAATTTGGTGTGGCTAACTAGAACAGCCTGCTGCACTACACGGGGCTCTTTGGTGCTATTTGGGGTTAGGTGTTTGTGGACACATCTGTAAAGTGACAATCTGCACACTGGCCTTATTTGAAAGGC
Organism: Pseudophryne corroboree; assembly: GCF_028390025.1. Lineage (NCBI taxonomy): Eukaryota > Metazoa > Chordata > Amphibia > Anura > Myobatrachidae > Pseudophryne > Pseudophryne corroboree. Next base: position 361,591,356 of record NC_086447.1, on the reverse strand, counting down.
TACTAAACTACATAAAGGAAAAAATAAAGGCGCATATGATACACAGACAACCTCTGCTAATTAATCTGTTCTCTGCTCCCAAAAAAAATGAGTATTAGCGACCCTGTAAAGCAGGCATTCCCAACCACGGTCCTCAAGGCACACCAACAGTGCAGGTTTTAGTGATATCCAGTCTTCAGCACAGGTGACTTAATTAGTAGCTCAATTATTTTGATTTAACCATCTGTGCTGAAGCCTGGCTATCACTAAAACCTGCACTGTTGGTGTGCCTTGAGGACCGTGGTTGGGAATGCCTGCTGTAAAGCCATAGGAAAAAGAAAGGAAAAATAGGGAGCGCAAGCAGAATAATATATAAAATTTATTAAAGGAATTAACCCTTATGAATTGGTACAGACTGGGCTAATAATACACTTATAAAGGCACATCCACCATTTGCAATAAACCAATACACAATTAAAGTTAGATACTGATAAAAATGAATAAAATCCTCGAGGGTTAATAGTCAATAAACAAAAAGGGACACAATTGGTATATATATGTATCCTTATTGTAATGGTAACCGTTCCTCAAAAGATAGTACCGCTGTAATGTTCCAATAATTGGATAACATTCCGGATAACCGTTGTGGTAATGTATCTGTAGTGATAAGTGATAATAGGTATAATTGCCCTTTTTACTGAAGTGAGTCCGAATCACTGATACTTAGGTGTGATATTGTATTTGTAAAACAAATTCTTCTCACAGTTGGAAGAAATTAATGGAGCCATAGGATAACAACTCACGCTACCACTTGAATGAATACAGTTGTCTGGTATCAGAGTCTTACTGTACCGCGGCTTCTCGTTGAAAACAGCCAGGTGGGCAGCACTGGATGACTCTACTGTTGGTGTCCCAATGTGCCATGGCTCACTACAGGCAGGGCATGCAGGCGGACAGCACTGTACGGCCCGTGATTCTGCCTTGTCCGATGCCAGCTCTCCAAAGTGCCGCAGCTAACCGCTTCCAGGGCCCCCGGGCAAGCGGCACTTAGGTGGTCTGTGGCCGCTTGGTAGGAAAGAACTGCTGGCGGTCAGCCCCGTATTGGATGCTGCGGCTTTCCGTTTGGCAGGGAAGCCCGTACCGGCGGCTCTGAGCGGGGCAGATAGAGATCAGCTGGAGGTGATGTGCAGCCTGTGTTGTGATTAGAAGTCCTAACTACTGACGCGTTTCTCGACCATTCAGACTGGTCATTTCTTCAGAGGAATGAATGATCACTTCCTTGCCTGTCTCTACTCTTTTATAGAGGCAGAGATCCAATTAATTAATTAGAAAAAACACCTGAGGTTATTATCTGATAAACTGTGTGATCAGTAAATGTGGAAAACGTTTAAGTTTATTTCTCTGACGTCCTAGTGGATGCTGGGACTCCGTCAGGACCATGGGGAATAGCGGCTCCGCAGGAGACAGGGCACAAAATTTAAAAGTTTGACCACTAGGTGGTGTGTACTGGCTCCTCCCCCTATGACCCTCCTCCAAGCCCCAGTTAGGTTTTTGTGCCCGTCCGAGCAGGGTGCAATCTAGGTGGCTCTCCTAAAGAGCTACTTAGAAAAAGTTTGTTAGGTTTTTTATTTTCAGTGAGTCCTGCTGGCAACAGGCTCACTGCAACGAGGGACTTAGGGGAGAAGAAGTGAACTCACCTGCGTGCAGGATGGATTTGCTTCTTAGGCTACTGGACACTAGCTCCAGAGGGACGATCACAGGTACAGCCTGGATGGGTCACCGGAGCCGCGCCGCCGACCCCCTTGCAGATGCCGAATAGAGAAGAGGTCCAGAAACCGGCGGCAGAAGACGTCTCAGTCTTCATGACGTAGCGCACAGCACTGCAGCTGTGCGCCATTGCTCTCCGCACACTTCACACCAGCGGTCACTGAGGGTGCAGGGCGCTGGGGGGGGGGCGCCCTGGGCAGCAATGTAATATACCTATTCTGGCTAAAATATATCACATATAGCCCCTGGGGCTATATGGATGTATTTAACCCCTGCCAGGTTCCAAAAAAACCGGGAGAAGAAGCCCGCCGAAAAGGGGGCGGGGCCTATTCTCCTCAGCACACAGCGCCATTTTCCTGCCCAGCTCCGCTGCGAGGAAGGCTCCCAGGACTCTCCCCTGCACTGCACTACAGAAACAGGGTAAAAACAGAGAGGGGGGGCACTTATTGGCGATATTTATAATATTTGAGCTGCTATAAAGGGAACACACTTATTAAGGTTGTCCCTATATATATTTATAGCGCTTGGGTGTGTGCTGGCAAACTCTCCCTCTGTCTCCCCAAAGGGCTAGTGGGGTCCTGTCTTCTATCAGAGCATTCCCTGTGTGTCTGCTGTGTCGGTACGTGTGTGTCGACATGTATGAGGACGATGTTGGCGTGGAGGCGGAGCAATTGCCTGTAATGGTGATGTCACCCCCTAGGGAGTCGACACCAGAATGGATGGCTTTGTTTATGGAATTACGGGATAGTGTCAGCACGCTACAAAAGTCGGTTGACGACATGAGACAGCCGGCAAACCAGTTAGTACCTGTCCAGGCGTCTCAGACACCGTCAGGGGCTGTAAAACGCCCTTTACCTCAGTCGGTCGACACAGACCCAGACACTGACACTGAATCCAGTGTCGACGGTGAAGAAACAAACGTATTTTCCAGTAGGGCCACACGTTATATGATCACGGCAATGAAGGAGGCTTTGCATATCTCTGATACTGCAAGTACCACAAAAAGGGGTATTATGTGGGGTGTGAAAAAACTACCGATAGTTTTTCCTGAATCAGAGGAACTGAATGAAGTGTGTGATGAAGCGTGGGTTACCCCAGATAGAAAACTGCTAATTTCAAAGAAGTTTTCTCTAACGTCCTAGTGGATGCTGGGGACTCCGTCAGGACCATGGGGAATAGCGGCTCCGCAGGAGACAGGGCACAAAAAGTAAGCTTTTAGGATCACATGGTGTGTACTGGCTCCTCCCCCTATGACCCTCCTCCAAGCCTCAGTTAGGTTTTTGTGCCCGTCCGAGCAGGGTGCAATCTAGGTGGCTCTCATAAAGAGCTGCTTAGAAAAAGTTTTTTAGGTTTCTTATTTTCAGTGAGTCCTGCTGGCAACAGGCTCACTGCTACGAGGGACTTAGGGGAGAGAAGTGAACTCACCTGCGTGCAGGATGGATTTGCTTCTTAGGCTACTGGACACCATTAGCTCCAGAGGGATCGAACACAGGCCCAGCCATGGAGTCCGGTCCCGGAGCCGTGCCGCCGACCCCCCTTGCAGATGCCGAAGTTGAAGAGGTCCAGAGGTCCGGAAACAGGCGGCAGAAGACTTTCAGTCTTCATAAGGTAGCGCACAGCACTGCAGCTGTGCGCCATTGTTGTCGGCACACTTCACACCAGCGGTCACTGAGGGTGCAGGGCGCTGGGGGGGGCGCCCTGGGCAGCAATGTATAATACCTTTTTCTATGGCTAAAATACATCACATATAGCCCTTGAGGCTATATGGATGTATTTAACCCCTGCCATATATCGCAAACTCCGGGAGAAGAGCCCGCCGTTTTAGGGGGCGGGGCCTATTCTCCTCAGCACACAGCGCCATTTTCCTGCTCAGCTCCGCTGTGAGGAAGGCTCCCAGGACTCTCCCCTGCACTGCACTACAGAAACAGGGTAAAACAGAGAAGGGGGGCATATTTTGGCGATATTTTTATATATTAAGCGCATATAACAGAAACAACACCTTTTAGGGTTGTTTATATACATTTTTATAGCGCTTTGGTGTGTGCTGGCAAACTCTCCCTCTGTCTCCCCAAAGGGCTAGTGGGGTCCTGTCTTCGATAAGAGCATTCCCTGTGTGTCTGCTGTGTGTCGGTACGTGTGTGTCGACATGTATAAGGACGATGTTGGTGTGGAGGCGGAGCAATTGCCGGTAATGGTGATGTCACCCCCTAGGGAGTCGACACCGGAATGGATGGCTTTAATTATGGAATTACGTGATAATGTTAGCACGCTGCAAAAGTCAGTTGACGACATGAGACGGCCGGAAAACCAGTTAGTACCTGTCCAGGCGTCTCAGGCACCGTCAGGGGCTGTAAAACGTCCCTTACCTCAGTCAGTCGACACAGGTACCGACACAGATGAATCTAGTGTCGACGGTGAAGAAAGAAACGTATTTTCCAATAGGGCCACACGTTATATGATCACGGCAATGAAGGAGGCTTTGCATATCTCTGATACTGCAGGTACCTCAAAGGGGGGTATTATGTGGGGTGTGAAAAAACTACCTGTAGCTTTTCCAGAATCAGAGGAATTGAATGACGTGTGTGATGAAGCGTGGGTTAACCCCGATAGAAAACTGCTAATTTCAAAGAAGTTATTGGCATTATACCCTTTCCCACCAGAGGTTAGGGCGCGCTGGGAAACACCCCCTAGGGTGGATAAGGCGCTCACGCGCTTATCAAAACAAGTGGCGTTACCGTCTCCTGATACGGCCGCCCTCAAGGATCCAGCTGATAGGAGGCTGGAAACTACCCTGAAGAGTATATACACACATACTGGTGTTATACTGCGACCAGCAATAGCCTCAGCCTGGATGTGCAGTGCTGGGGTGGTGTGGTCGGACTCCCTGACTGAAAATATTGATACCCTGGATAGGGACAGTATTTTATTGACTATAGAGCAATTAAAGGATGCTTTTCTTTATATGCGAGATGCTCAGAGGGATATTTGCACTCTGGCATCGAGAGTAAGTGCGATGTCCATATCTGCCAGAAGAAGTTTATGGACGCGACAGTGGTCAGGTGATGCGGATTCCAAACGGCATATGGAAGTATTGCCGTATAAAGGAGAGGAATTATTTGGGGTCGGTCTATCGGATCTGGTGGCCACGGCAACAGCCGGAAAATCCACTTTTTTACCTCAGGTCACCTCCCAACAGAAAAAGACACCGTCTTTTCAGCCGCAGTCCTTTCGTTCCTATAAGAACAAGCGGGCAAAAGGACAGTCATATTTGCCCAGAGGCAAAGGAAGGGGTAAGAGGGTGCAGCAAGCAACTACTTCCCACGAACAGAAGCCCTCCCCGGCTTCTACAAAGCCCTCAGCATGACGCTGGGGCTGTGCAAGCGGACTCAGGGGCGGTGGGGGGTCGACTAAAGATTTTCAGCACACAGTGGGCGCGCTCACAGGTGGACCCTTGGATCCTGCAGGTAGTATCTCAGGGTTACAAGTTGGAATTCGAAAAGTCTCCCCCTCGCCGGTTCCTAAAGTCTGCTTTACCAACGTCTCCCTCAGAAAGGGCGACGGTATTGGAAGCCATTCACAAGCTGTATTCTCAGCAGGTGATAATCAAGGTACCCCTCCTACAACAGGGAAAGGGGTATTATTCCACACTATTTGTGGTACCGAAGCCGGACGGTTCGGTAAGACCTATTCTAAATCTGAAATCCTTGAACCTGTACATACAGAAATTCAAGTTCAAGATGGAGTCACTCAGAGCAGTGATAGCGAATCTGGAAGAAGGGGACTTCATGGTGTCCCTGGACATAAAAGATGCTTATCTGCATGTCCCAATTTACCCTTCACACCAAGGGTATCTCAGGTTCGTGATACAAAACTGTCATTATCAGTTTCAAACGCTGCCGTTTGGTTTGTCCACGGCACCTCGGGTCTTTACCAAGGTAATGGCCGAAATGATGGTTCTTCTATGAAGAAAAGGCGTATTAATTATCCCTTACTTGGACGATCTCCTGATAAGGGCAAGGTCCAGAGAACAGCTGGAAGTCGGAGTAGCACTAACCCAAGTAGTGCTTCAACAACACGGGTGGATTCTGAATCTTCCAAAATCTCAATTGACCCCGACGACACGTCTGCTGTTCCTGGGAATGATTCTGGACACTGTTCAGAAAAAGGTGTTTCTCCCGGAGGAGAAAGCAAGGGAGTTATCCGAACTTGTCAGGAACCTCCTAAAACCAGGAAATGTGTCAGTACATCAATGCACAAGAGTCCTGGGAAAGATGGTGGCTTCTTACGAAGCAATTCCATTCGGCAGATTCCACGCACGAATATTTCAGTGGGATCTGCTGGACAAATGGTCCGGATCGCATCTGCACATGCATCAGCGGATAACACTGTCACCAAGAACAAGGGTGTCTCTTCTGTGGTGGTTGCAGAGTGCCCATCTGTTAGAGGGCCGCAGATTCGGCATACAGGACTGGGTCCTGGTGACTACGGATGCCAGCCTACGAGGCTGGGGAGCAGTCACACAGGGAAGAAACTTCCAGGGCGTGTGGTCGAACCTGGAGACGTCTCTTCACATAAATATACTGGAGCTAAGAGCGATTTACAATGCTCTAAGCCTGGCAAAACCGCTGCTTCAGGGTCAGCCGGTGTTGATCCAGTCGGACAACATCACGGCAGTCGCCCACGTAAACAGACAGGGCGGCACGAGAAGCAGAAGAGCAATGACAGAAGCTGCAAGGATTCTTCGCTGGGCGGAAAATCATGTCATAGCACTGTCAGCAGTGTTCATTCCGGGAGTGGACAACTGGGAAGCAGACTTCCTCAGCAGACACGACCTCCACCCGGGAGAGTGGGGACTTCATCCAGAAGTCTTCCACATGATTGTGAACCGTTGGGAAAAACCAAAGGTGGACATGATGGCGTCCCGCCTCAACAAGAAACTGGACAGATATTGCGCCAGGTCAAGAGACCCTCAGGCAATAGCTGTGGACGCTCTGGTAACACCGTGGGTGTACCAGTCCGTGTATGTGTTTCCTCCTCTGCCTCTCATACCAAAGGTACTGAGAATTATACGGCTACGGGGAGTAAGAACAATACTCGTGGCTCCGGATTGGCCGAGAAGGACTTGGTACCCGGAACTTCAAGAGATGCTCACGGAAGAGCCGTAGCCTCTACCGTTAAGAAGGGATCTGCTTCAGCAGGGACCTTGTATGTTCCAAGACTTACCGCGACTGCGTTTGACGGCATGGCGGTTGAACGCCGGATTCTAAAAGAAAAGGGCATTCCAGAGGAAGTTATTCCTACCTTGATTAAAGCCAGGAAGGAAGTGACCGCACAACATTATCACCGCATTTGGAGAAAATATGTTGCGTGGTGTGAGGCCAAGAAGGCCCCAACGGAGGAATTTCAATTGGGTCGATTCCTACATTTCCTGCAGGCAGGATTGTCTATGGGCCTCAAATTGGGGTCTATTAAGGTTCAAATTTCGGCCTTATCGATTTTCTTCCAGAAAGAATTGGCTTCAGTGCCTGAAGTACAAACCTTTGTCAAAGGTGTACTACAAATACAGCCCCCGATTGTGCCTCCAGTGGCACCGTGGGATCTCAACGTAGTTTTGGATTTTCTCAAATCCCATTGGTTTGAGCCGCTCAAATCGGTAGATTTGAAGTATCTTACATGGAAAGTAACCATGCTACTGGCCCTGGCTTCAGCCAGGAGAGTATCAGAGTTGGCGGCTTTATCGTACAAAAGCCCATATCTGATTTTCCATTCGGACAGGGCAGAACTGCGGCCGCGTCCTCAGTTTCTTCCTAAGGTGGTTTCGGCTTTTCACTTGAACCAGCCTATTGTGGTGCCTGCGGCTACTAGCGACGTGGAGGACTCCAAGTTGCTGGACGTTGTCAGAGCATTGAAAATATATATTTCAAGGACGGCTGGAGTCAGAAAATCTGACTCGCTGTTTATCCTGTATGCACCCAACAAGATGGGTGCTCCTGCGTCTAAGCAGACGATTGCTCGTTGGATCTGTAGCACAATCCAACTTGCACATTCTGTGGCAGGCCTGCCACAGCCTAAATCTGTAAATGCCCACTCCACAAGGAAGGTGGGCTCATCTTGGGCGGCTGCCCGAGGGGTCTCGGCATTACAACTTTGCCGAGCAGCTACGTGGTCAGGGGAGAACACGTTTGTAAAATTTTACAAATTTGATACTCTGGCTAAGGAGGACCTGGAGTTCTCTCATTCGGTGCTGCAGAGTCATCCGCACTCTCCCGCCCGTTTGGGAGCTTTGGTATAATCCCCATGGTCCTGACGGAGTCCCCAGCATCCACTAGGACGTTAGAGAAAATAAGAATTTACTTACCGATAATTCTATTTCTCATAGTCCGTAGTGGATGCTGGGCGCCCATCCCAAGTGCGGATTGTCTGCAATACTTGTACATAGTTATTGTTACAAAAATCGGGTTATTATTGTTGTGAGCCATCTTTTCAGAGGCTTCTTCGTTGTTATCATACTGTTAACTGGGTTCAAATCACAAGTTGTACGGTGTGATTGGTGTGGCTGGTATGAGTCTTACCCGGGATTCAAGATCCTTCCTTATTGTGTACGCTCGTCCGGGCACAGTACCTAACTGAGGCTTGGAGGAGGGTCATAGGGGGAGGAGCCAGTACACACCATGTGATCCTAAAAGCTTACTTTTTGTGCCCTGTCTCCTGCGGAGCCGCTATTCCCCATGGTCCTGACGGAGTCCCCAGCATCCACTACGGACTATGAGAAATAGAATTATCGGTAAGTAAATTCTTATTATTGGCATTATACCCTTTCCCGCCAGAGGTTAGGGCGCGCTGGGAAACACCTCCTAGGGTGGATAAGGCGCTCACACGCTTATCAAAGCAAGTGGCGTTACCGTCTCCTGATACGGCCGCCCTCAAGGATCCAGCTGATAGGAGGCTGGAGAATACATTAAAAAGTATATACACACATACGGGTGTTATACTGAGACCAGCAATCGCCTCAGCCTGGATGTGCAGTGCTGGCGTGGCTTGGTCGGAGTCACTGTCTGAAAATATTGATACCCTGGATAGGGACAGTATTTTACTGACTATAGAGCAGTTAAAGGATGCATTTCTTTATATGCGAGATGCACAGAGAGATATTTGCACCCTGGCATCAAGAGTAAGTGCGATGTCCATATCTGCCAGAAGAAGTTTATGGACGCGCCAGTGGTCAGGTGATGCGGATTCCAAACGACATATGGAAGTATTGCCGTATAAGGGGGAGGAATTATTTGGGGTCGGTCTATCGGATCTGGTGGCCACGGCAACGGCCGGAAAATCCACCTTTTTACCCCAGGTCACCTCCCAGCAGAAAAAGCCGCAGGCTTTTCAGCCGCAGTCCTTTCGTTCCTATAAGAACAAACTAGCAAAAGGACATTCCTATTTGCCCCGAGGCAAAGGAAAGGGTAAGAGACTGCAACAAGCAGCTCCTTCCCAGGAGCAGAAGCCCTCCCCGGCTTCTACAAAGGCGTCAGCATGACGCTGGGACCTTACAAGCAGACTCAGGGGCGGTGGGGGGTCGCCTCAAACATTTCAGCGCACAGTGGGCTCACTCGCAGGTGGACCCCTGGATCCTGCAGGTAGTATCTCAGGGTTACAGGTTGGAATTCGAGAAGTCCCCTCCTCGCCGTTTCCTAAAGTCTGCTTTGCCAACGTCTCCCTCCGACAGGGCGACGGTATTGGAGGCCATTCACAAGCTGTATTCTCAGCAGGTGATAGTCAAGGTACCCCTCCTACAACAGGGACAGGGGTATTACTCCACGCTATTTGTGGTACCGAAGCCGGACGGCTCGGTAAGACCGATTCTAAATCTAAAATCTCTGAACCTGTACATACAAAAATTCAAGTTCAAGATGGAGTCACTCAGAGCAGTGATAGCGAATCTGGAAGAAGGGGATTTTATGGTGTCCTTGGACATCAAGGATGCTTACCTTCATGTTCCAATTTGTCCTTCACACCAAGGGTACCTCAGGTTCGTGGTCCAAAACTGTCATTATCAGTTTCAGACGCTGCCGTTTGGATTGTCCACGGCACCCCGGGTCTTTACCAAGGTAATGGCCGAAATGATGATCCTTCTTCGAAGAGAAGGCGTCTTAATTATCCCTTACTTGGACGATCTCCTGATAAGGGCAAGATCCAGAGAACAGCTGGAGGTCGGAGTAGCACTAACCCAAGTAGTGCTCCAACAACACGGGTGGATTCTGAATTTTCCAAAATCCCAACTGATCCCGACGACACGTCTGTTGTTCCTAGGGATGATTCTGGACACTGTTCAGAAAAAGGTATTTCTTCCGGAGGAGAAAGCCAGGGAGTTATCCGATCTAGTCAGGAACCTCCTAAAACCAGGAAAAGTATCTGTGCATCAATGCACAAGAGTCCTGGGAAAAATGGTAGCTTCTTACGAAGCGATTCCATTCGGCAGATTCCATGCACAAACTTTTCAGTGGGATCTGCTGGACAAATGGTCCGGATCGCATCTGCAGATGCATCAGCGGATAAAATTGTCCACAAGGACAAGAGTGTCTCTGCTATGGTGGTTGCAGAGTGCTCATCTGTTAGAGGGCCGCAGATTCGGCATACAGAACTGGGTCCTAGTGACCACGGATGCCAGCCTGAGAGGCTGGGGAGCGGTCACACAGGGAAGAAACTTCCAGGGCGTGTGGTCAAGCCTGGAGACGTCTCTTCACATAAATATACTGGAGCTAAGAGCAATCTACAATGCTCTAAGCCTGGCAAAACCTCTGCTTCAGGGTCAGCCGGTGTTGATTCAGTCGGACAACATCACGGCAGTCGCCCACGTAAACAGACAGGGCGGCACAAGAAGCAGGAGGGCAATGGCAGAAGCTGCAAGGATTCTCCGCTGGGCAGAAAATCATGTGTTAGCACTGTCAGCTGTGTTCATCCCGGGAGTGGACAACTGGGAAGCAGACTTCCTCAGCAGATACCGCGGCTGCGTTTGACGGCATGGCGGTTGAACGCCGAATCCTAAGGGAAAAAGGCATTCCGGAAGAGGTCATCCCTACCCTGGTAAAAGCCAGGAAGGAGGTGACTGCACAACATTATCACCGCATTTGGAGAAAATATGTTGCGTGGTGTGAGGCCAGGAAGGCCCCGACGGAGGAATTTCAACTGGGTCGATTCCTACATTTCCTGCAAACAGGATTGTCTATGGGCCTCAAATTAGGGTCCATTAAGGTTTAAATTTCGGCCCTGTCGATTTTCTTCCAGAAAGAATTGGCTTCAGTTCCTGAAGTCCAGACTTTTGTAAAAGGAGTACTACATATACAGCCCCCGGTTGTGCCCCCAGTGGCACCGTGGGATCTTAATGTAGTTTTGGATTTTCTCAAATCCCATTGGTTTGAGCCACTCAAATCGGTGGATTTGAAATATCTTACATGGAAAGTAACCATGCTACTGGCCCTGGCTTCAGCCAGGAGAGTGTCAGAATTGGCGGCTTTATCGTATAAAAGCCCATATCTGATTTTCCATTCGGACAGGGTAGAACTGCGGACGCGTCCTCACTTTCTGCCTAAGGTGGTTTCAGCGTTTCACCTGAACCAGCCTATTGTGGTGCCTGCGGCTACTAGCGATTTGGAGGATTCCAAGTTGCTGGACGTTGTCAGAGCATTGAAAATATATATTTCAAGGACGGCTGGAGTCAGAAAATCTGACTCGCTGTTTATACTGTATGCACCCAACAAGCTGGGTGCTCCTGCTTCTAAGCAGACGATTGCTCGTTGGATTTGTAGCACAATTCAACTTGCACATTCTGTGGCAGGCCTGCCACAGCCTAAATCTGTCAAGGCCCATTCCACAAGGAAGGTGGGCTCATCTTGGGCGGCTGCCCGAGGGGTCTCGGCATTACAACTCTGCCGAGCAGCTACGTGGTCAGGGGCGAACACGTTTGTAAAATTCTACAAATTTGATACCCTGGCTAAGGAGGACCTGGAGTTCTCTCATTCGGTGCTGCAGAGTCATCCGCACTCTCCCGCCCGTTTGGGAGCTTTGGTATAATCCCCATGGTCCTGACGGAGTCCCAGCATCCACTAGGACGTCAGAGAAAATAAGATTTTACTTACCGATAAATCTATTTCTCGTAGTCCGTAGTGGATGCTGGGCGCCCATCCCAAGTGCGGATTGTCTGCAATACTTGTACATAGTTATTGTTACAAAAAAATCGGGTTGTTATTGTTGTGAGCCGTCTGTTCAGAGGCTCCTACGTTTGTCATACTGTTAACTGGGTTCAGATCACAAGTTGTACGGTGTGATTGGTGTGGCTGGTATGAGTCTTACCCGGGATTCAAAATCCTTCCTTATTGTGTACGCTCGTCCGGGCACAGTATCCTAACTGAGGCTTGGAGGAGGGTCATAGGGGGAGGAGCCAGTACACACCACCTAGTGGTCAAACTTTTAAATTTTGTGCCCTGTCTCCTGCGGAGCCGCTATTCCCCATGGTCCTGACGGAGTACCAGCATCCACTACGGACTACGAGAAATAGATTTATCGGTAAGTAAAATCTTATTATTTCCATTAGTAATACCATAATATATCATAATAAGGTTTTATAATATTGATTCATATCAAATGAAAGGAAATTTAATGCTGAATTCAACACAATAAACAGAGGTCAAATATTTGCTTTACAAGGGAAGTTATGCAGTGAAAACAACACTTAGGGTGAAAATCCCTGTGTACTCATGATGTCCCTGTCCAAAAGAAGGAAGAGCTCCAACTATTGGTTGGCTCAATGCCTCGTCGCTGTGCTGCTGTCTTGAAAAATAAAGGATACCCAACGAAATACTGATAGGACAGTGACATCATAAGTACACAGGGATTTTCACCCTAAGTGATGTTTTCACTGCATAATATCCCTTGTAATGCAAATATTTGACCTCTGTTTATTGTGCTGATTTCAGCATTAACTTTACTTTCATTTGATATAAGAATTATTGCACTGCGTGAAGTGTAACCGTTTATATAAGCATTCGAAGTTGAAAAACATTCAAATTTCAGTGTCCACAATCTTGGCCACCACTGCATGTGTGTATGTGTTTGTATGTGTGTATATGTATGTATGTATGTATGTATGTGTGTGTGTGTGTGTGTATATATATATATATATATATATATATATATTTCTCTTACGTCCTAGAGGATGCTGGGGACTCCGTAAGGACCATGGGGTATAGACGGGCTCCGCAGGAGATAGGGCACCTAAAAAGAACTTTGACTATGGGTGTGCACTGGCTCCTCCCTCTATGCCCCTCCTCCAGACCTCAGTTAGATCTTGTGCCCAGAGGAGAAAGGGTGCACTGCAGAGAGCTCTCCAGAGTGTTCTGTTGAAGAAGAATTTTGTTAGGTTTTTTATTTTCAGGGAGTCCTGTTGGCAACAGGCTCCCTGCATCGTGGGACCGAGGAGAGAGAAGCAGAGCTGGCTTGTCAAGTTGGGCACTGCTTCTAAGGCTACTGGACACCATTAGCTCCAGAGGGAGTCGGAACACAGGTCTCACCTGGGGTTCGTCCCGGAGCCGCGCCGCCGTCGTCCTCACAGATGCCGAAGATAGAAGCCGGATGAGAAGGCAGAAGACATCTTAGGCGGCAGAAGACATCAGATCTTCATGAGGTAAGGCGCGCAGCGTTAAGCTGCGCGCCATTGCTCCCAGTCACACACACACAGAGCAGCACTGAAGGGTGCAGGGGGGGGGGGGGGGGGGGGGGGCGCGGGCGCGGCACCCTGGGCAGCACCCTGGGCAGCAATAAACCTCACATTTGGGCACATGCAGATTGATTAGGCTGCGGAGGCAGTAAATCTGTGATCCCCCGCCATTTTAATTGAAAAATCACTGGGACCGAGGCCCGCCGTCGGGTGGGCGGGGCTTGATCCTCAGCACTAACCAGCACCATTTTCTCCACAGAAGCTGCATGAGGAAAACGCTGGCTCCCTGGTCTCTTCCCTGCTGAACTTCACAGGCTGGAAAAAAGAGGAGTTGGGCACATTAGCGACGCAGTGAGTGGGAATTGGTATATTATATATAGAAAAGCGCTATCTGGTCATATTTTTCCCAGTGTTTTTAAGCGCTGGTGTGTGCTGGCATACTCTCTCTCTGTCTCTCCTTAGGGCCTGGTTGGGGTTTTGTCCCCTTATAGGTTAATCCCTGTGTGTGTGGGGTGTCGGTACGTGCGTGTCGACATGTCTGAGGCGGAAGGCTTCTCCAAGGAGGAGGTGGAGCAAATGAGTGGTGTGTCCCCGTCTGTTGTGCCGACTTCGGATTGGATGGACATCAAGGCATATGTTGAATGCAAGTGTGGCATCTTTACATAAAAGTCTTGATAAGGCTGATTTAGGGGGGACATCAGGGGGTCAATCCTCGGATTGGACCGACTCACAGGGCCGTCGGGGTCTCAAAAGCGTCCCTTAACACAAGACACTACTACCGACACGGATTCTGATTCCAGTGTCGACTACGACGAAGTAAAATTGCACCCTAGAGTGACTAAAACCATTCAGTGTATGATTGTGGCAATAAGGGATGTGTTGCATATTGAGGATGAATCCTCGGTCCCCGACACAAGGGTACACATGTTTAAGGAAAAGAAACAGATTATTAACTTTCCCACATCTCATGAATTAAATGAATTCTTTGGAAAAGCTTGGGAGACTCCGGAAAAGAGACCCCAGATCCCCAAAAGAATTTATATGGCATACCCCTTCCCTAAGCAGGACAGGAAGATTTGGGAATCACCCCCCACTGTGGACAAGGCCCTGACGCGCCTGTCCAAGAAAGTGGCGCTACCGTCTCCTGACACAGCGGCCCTTAAGGACCCTGCAGATCGCAGGCAAGAAACTACCTTAAAGTGTATTTTATTCTCATACAGGTGCTGTGCTAAGGCCGACAATTGCGTCGGCATGGGTGTGTAGCGCAATAGCAGCTTGGACAGATGAGCTGACAGATCAATTTGATAATATGGATAAGGATACTATATTCTTAACTCTAGCCCATATAAAAGACGCAGTCTTATTTATGAGGGATGCTCAAAGGGACATTGGATTGCTAGCTTCTAGGGCCAATGCCATGTCTATCTCAGCGAGAAGATCCTTATGGACTCGCCAATGGACGGGTGATGCGGATTCCATAAAACATATGGAAGTACTACCCTATAAGGGTGATGTATTGTTTGGGGATGGGCTGACGGACCTGGTTTCCACAGCTACAGCAGGTAAATTAAATTTTTTACCATATATTCCCCAACAGCAAAAGAAAGTTACACCCTATCAGATGCAGTACTTTCGGTTGCACAAGTCCAGAAGAGGTCGGGGATCCTCTTTCCTCGCCAGAGGTAAGGGCAGAGGCAAAAGAGCACCTGCTTCGGCAGGTGCCCAGGAACAAAAGTACTCCCCGGCTGCTCCAAAACCCACAGCATGACGCTGGGGCTCCCCTGAGGGAGTCCGCACCGGTGGGGGCACGTCTTCGACTTTTCAGTCAGGCCTGGGTCAGTTCAGACCTGAATCCCTGGGTGTTGGACATAGTTTCCCAGGGTTACAAATTGGAATTCGAGGAGGTGCCCCCGCGCCGATTTTTCAAATCGTCCCTACCAGCTTCCACATCGGAAAGGGATATAGTGTTAGCTGCAATTCAGACGCTGTGCATACAGCAAGTTTTAATCAAGGTTCCCCTGCACCAGCAGGGAAGAGGTTACTACTCAACCCTATTTGTGGTCCCGAAACCGGACGGTTCGGTCATGCCTATTTTGAATCTGAAATCCCTAAACCTGTACATAAAAAGATTCAAATTCAAAATGGAATCTCTCAGAGCGATAATAGCCAACATGGAGGAAGGGGAGTTTATGGTGTCTCTGGACATAAAGGATGCGTACCTTCATGTCCCCATATATGCCCCCCATCAGGAATACCTGAGATTCGCTGTACAGGATTGTCATTACCAATTTCAGACGTTGCCGTTTGGACTCTCCACGGCCCCGAGGATTTTCACCAAGACAATGGCGGAAATGATGGTGGTCCTGCGCAAGCATGGAGTCACAATTATCCCATACTTGGACGATCTCCTGATAAAAGCGAGATCAAGGGAGAAATTGCTGAGCAGTGTGGCGCTCTCTCTGAGAGTGCTCCAGCAACACGGTTGGATTCTAAATCTACCGAAGTCACAGTTGATTCCGACAACTCGACTACCATTCCTAGGTATGATACTGGATACGGAACAAATGAAGGTCTTCCTCCCAATAGAGAAAGCCCAGGACATCCAGAACATGGTCAGAGACCTGTTAAAAACGAAAAGGGTGTCGGTTCACCAATGCACTCGAGTTCTGGGAAAAATGGTGGCGGCCTACGAGGCCATTCCCTTCGGAAGGTTCCATGCAAGGATTTTTCAGTGGGACCTTCTGGACAAGTGGTCCGGGTCCCATCTGCACTTACATCGGAAAATAACTCTGTCCCAAGGGGCCAGAGTGTCCCTCCTGTGGTGGTTGCAAAGTGCTCACCTCCTGGAGGGTCGCAGGTTCGGAATTCAGGATTGGATCCTGGTTACCACGGACGCGAGCCTCCGAGGATGGGGAGCGGTCACACAGGGAAAAAAATTTCAGGGTCTTTGGTCAGACCAGGAGTCCTATCTACACATCAGTGTGTTGGAACTCAGGGCCATTTACAACGGCCTTCGACAAGCGGAGAGTTTTCTTCGAAACCTACCGGTTCTGATTCAATCAGACAATGTCACAGCAGTGGCTCATGTGAACCGCCAAAGCGGGACACGAAGCAGAGTCGCGATGGCGGAAGCCACAAGGATATTTTGCTGGGTGGAAAATCATGTAAGCGCTCTGTCGGCTGCCTTCATTCCGGGAGTGGACAACTGGGAAGCAGACTTCCTCAGCAGACACGATCTCCATCCAGGAGAGTGGGGACTTCATCAAGAAATCTTTGCAGACGTAACGCGTCTTTGGGGAACTCCTCAAATAGACATGATGGCGTCACGCCTCAACAAGAAGCTTCGAAGGTATTGTGCCAGGTCTCGGGACCCTCAGGCAGTAGCAGTAGACGCTCTGCTAACACCGTGGGTGTTCAAATCGGTCTACGTGTTTCCTCCTCTTCCTCTCATCACAAAAGTGTTGAGGATCATAAGACGAAGAAGAGTACAGACGATACTCGTTGTCCCAGACTGGCCTCGAAGGTCCTTGTACTCGGATCTACAAGAGATGCTCACAGGAGATCCCTGGCCTCGTCCTCTCAGGGAAGACCTGTTGCAACAGGGGCCCTGTGTATTTCAAGACTTACCGCGGTTACGTTTGACGGCATGGCGGTTGAACGCCGAATCCTAGCGAAAAAGGGGATTCCGGAAGAGGTCATCCCTACTTTAATAAAGGCTAGGAAGGAGGTGACGGTAAAACATTATCACCGTATCTGGCGAAAGTATGTGTCCTGGTGTGAGTCCAAGAATGCGCCTACGGAAGATTTTCAACTGGGTCGTTTTCTCTACTACCTACAGACAGGAGTGGATATGGGCCTGAAATTAGGCTCTGTTAAGGTACAGATTTCGGCCCTCTCGATTTTCTTTCAGAAGGAATTGGCTTCTCTTCCAGAAGTCCAGACGTTTGTAAAGGGAGTGCTGCACATCCAGCCCCCTTATGTGCCTCCAGTGGCACCATGGGACTTGAACGTGGTGTTGCAGTTCTTAAAATCACACTGGTTTGAACCGCTTACCAAGGTTGAGTGGAAATTTCTTACCTGGATGGTGGTCATGCTGTTGGCCTTGGCATCAGCAAGGCGAGTGTCTGAGTTGGCGGCTTTGTCACACAAAAGCCCCTAATTGAGTTTTCATGTGGATCGAGCTGAATTGAGGACACGTCCGCAATTTTTGCCTAAAGTGGTTTCTTCATTCCATATGAATCAACCTATTGTGGTGCCTGTGGCTACAAGTGACCTGGAGGATTCCAGATACCTGGATGTAGTCAGGGCCTTAAAGATTTATGTAGCCAGAACGGCTAAAATTAGGAAAACAGAGGCTCTGTTTGTCCTGTATGCTGCTAATAAGATTGGAGCACCTGCTTCGAAGCAGACTATTGCTCGCTGGATCTGTAATACGATTCAGCAGGCTCATTCTACGGCTGGATTGCCGGTACCTAATTCGGTTAAAGCCCATTCCACTAGGAAGGTGGGCTCTTCTTGGGCGGCTTCCCGAGGCGTCTCGGCATTACAGCTTTGCCGAGCGGCGACTTGGTCGGGGTCAAACACTTTTGCTAAATTCTACAAGTTTGATACCCTGGCTGATGAGGACCTAGCGTTTGCTCAGTCGGTGCTGCATAGTCATACGCACTCTCCCGCCCGATTGGATTTTTTGGTATAAACCCCATGGTCCTTACGGAGTCCCCAGCATCCTCTAGGACGTAAGAGAAAATAAGATTTTAAACCTACCGGTAAATCTATTTCTCCTAGTCCGTAGAGGATGCTGGGCGCCCGTCCCAGTGCGGAAACTCTGCAAGACTTGTATATAGATGTTGCTTAAATAAGGGTTCTGTTACAGTTGGAATAGGTCTTGGACCGTTACTGTCGTTTGTTCATACTGTTAACTGGTTATGTATGTTCCAGGTTACATGGTATGATTGGTGTGGGCTGGTATGAATCTTGCCCTTGGATTGCTAAATCCTGCCTTGTATTGTCCATCTCCTCTGGGCACAGTTCTCTAACTGAGGTCTGGAGGAGGGGCATAGAGGGAGGAGCCAGTGCACACCCATAGTCAAAGTTCTTTTTAGGTGCCCTATCTCCTGCGGAGCCCGTCTATACCCCATGGTCCTTACGGAGTCCCCAGCATCCTCTACGGACTAGGAGAAATAGATTTACCGGTAGGTTTAAAATCTTATATTATATATATATATATATATATATATATATATATATATATATATATATATATATATACAAATGAACCAGCTGGACGGCACTCACGGAGACTTGAATATATTCAACAGACAGACAGCTGAAGCTGGTGGATTGTCAACGTTTCAGAATTTACTTCTTTTTTCAAGACAACCAGATACAGGTACTATAACAAACATTTATACCTTACCCCAACCTCGTGCTGACTGTGCGCTCCCGCACCCGTCGTGGACCGATGACGTCACTGGCTCCCGTCGGCGCCTACGGACCGGCATCACTTGGGGGCGGGGGCCGCAACGTGCAAACCATCACCATGGTGATACACTAAAACAAAAAATAAAAAATAAAATAGATGCATGACACCTCCGTGAAGGGGATCATTATGCAAGACCCGGTGAAGCATTGAATATAGCACATAATAGAGCATTTATGCAAACGGCTGTAATTTATAAAGATCAAATATATTTGAAGATTAATGTAAATCCAATAGATAATGATGTATAGCATAAAGCTATACATCCCATAGTTAATAACATGCCGTGTGCAAATCTGCTCTAAACAAACATAAAAGAATACTGTAAATACAATTATCCTAAAAAGCTAGAAAAAGACAAAATTTCATTAAGACCATGTGGTCGAACAGTCTGAAGACAATGGATCCATCTGGACTCCCGCTGAAGCAATTGACGTCCACGATTACCACCCCTGATGTTGGGAGGTATCCAATCAATCATTTTATATTTAATGGTGGCTAGACTATGCTGGCATTCCTTGAAATGTCTAGCCACCGGTTGTTCCGACCCTTTGCCGTCCAATGCTGCTCGTATCGCAGAACGGTGTAGGGCTATTCTCTCCTTAAATTGCCTAGTTGTTTTGCCCACATAGAATTTTCCACATGGGCAACGGATATAATAGACAACATAACGACTTGTACATGTTAGGGGAAACTTTATCTTGAACATCTTCCCAGATCGTGGATGTCTAAATGTATCTCCAACCTCTAGTGCACTACAAGTAGTGCATCCTAAGCACCTGAAATTACCAGGTTTACGAGACAGAAAATGGGTGGGTTTAACTGGGGTAAAGTGGGTGATATCGTTGTGTACCACTATATCTTTCAAATTCCTACCCCGTCTATATGAGGGGAGAATGGATTGTTTTCTCATCATGGGTAAGGCCTTGTCCTCGGAGATAATCGGCCAGATCGTCCTAGCTTTCTTCATGAGTTCGGAACTGCTGGTGGAATAATCTTGTGTCCAAATAATTTTGTTCTGCACCGGATCTTTAGAGTGTTTCAATAACATTTGTTGTCTATCTAAGGCCAACACTTTACTTTTTGTTTCTTTCAATAACTTAAGATGATAACCCCGTTGTAGAAATTTAATCATCATCAAATCAATCTGAACTTCAGCATCTGTCCTACTGCTGCAGATGCGAAAAATTCTGAGAAATTGCCCATAGGGCAAGCCCCATTTCATCGACGGCGGGTGATGACTATCCGCATGCAATGCTGTATTTCGGTCAGTGTCCTTGAAGTACACAGAAGTGTGTAAATAATTGCCATCATCCTGATGAACTGCCACATCCAAAAAATGTATGTCAGTAAAACTCATTGTGTATGTGAATTTAATATCAGGATCTAACTGATTGATGTATGTTATGGCCTCAACAAATGACTCTTCTGACCCTGACCATAACATAAAAATATCGTCGATGTAGCGACAAAAAGCAAAAATTTGATTTGAGATTTCATTATTACCGAAAAATAAACATTTTTCAATGTCATACATGAAAATGTTGGCGAAGCTTGGGGCCACACATGACCCCATAGCACAGCCAGATGTCTGTGCATAGAACTTTCCATCAAAGACAAAATAATTTCTAGATAAGGTGAGTTCCAATAATGTCATGAAAAAAATGATGTCAGGTCCAGTGTAGTTGACATTATGTACCAGAAACCTACGGACCGCCTCCATACCTCTTTTTTGCGGAATGCTAGTATAGAGGCTGGTGACGTCAATGGTGCACATCAATTTTCTGTCAGGTAATGGAGAAAGGGATTGCAACAGTAGAAGAAACGCAGTGGTGTCCTTCAAAAAAGTGTGTTCTTTTTGCACTAAAGGTTGTAAATAAAAGTCTAAATATTGAGAAACCCCATAATATAGTGAGTCGCGGGCAGAAATGATAGGGCGACCCGGTGGTGAAGATGCATTCTTATGGAGTTTCGGGATCGTATACAACACAGGAATTTTAGGCCACTCTTGAGTCAGACTATCCTGTATGCTTTTGGTAATGAGATTATTGGAAACTGCTTCAGTCAGGATGTCATCTAATTCCTTTTTGTAAATCTTAGTGGGGTCCTGTTGTAATAGTTGGTATACCAAGGGTTCCGATAGTTGTCTGTATATTTCCGATTTGTACGTTTCCAAATCCTGCACTACAATGCCTCCACCCTTATCCGCGCAGCGGATCACGATGTCTTGATATCCCCCCAAATCGTGAAGTGCTTTTCTTTCAGCTGTAGATAAATTATGTGCAACTTCATTTATATTTTGGGAAATGGATTCCACAAAATGACTCATGTGGGAGGTGAAGATCTTAATGGCAGGGTTCGCAGATTGTGGATCAAAAGCTGATGGCTTATGTACAGGTGTAGGTTCATAGAGTTTTAAAGAGTCAGGACCAAAGAATTCTTTCAGGCGCACTCGCCGACTGAAATGATAAAGGTCTACTTGGCTGTTAAAGGAATCATAAATATTGGTTGGTACGTATGAAAGTCCTTTATTTCACACACGGATTTCATCCGTAGTCAGGATCCGTGTGGACAAGTTAAAGACTATGTTTTCTTGGCATACGTCTTTTTTTGCCCGCCTCGCCCACTGACCGCCGCGACGGGTTGCTCTTTTTTTGAAGGGGCATTTTTGGCCCGGGTGGTTACCCCTAAAGGGGGTTTACGTGTTGAAGTAGACTTACTTGTTCCTTCTACCTCACTCGAAGAGTTACCTTCACTAGTATTTTCTGTTCCGGCGTCCGGGCGTCTACGGCTTCTGAATTTGGGTCTACGGTCTTGGGCACTTCCCCTGTGGTACGCCCAACTGTAGACTTTGAGCTCTGCATAGTCACGATCCACAGTTGCTCGCTTAGATATTTTAAACTGAATCAAGTCGGATCGATATTTGTCGACCTGGGTGGACAAATCAGCCAGCCAATCCTGTGAAGTATCAGCCTTGATGGACTCTAGATGCTGCTGTTCAAATTGTGCAATTTTTTCTCTGGTCAGATTAAGTTCCTTTCTGGACTCCTCTATCACCAACAAGATTAAATCATAAGAACACTTGTTGAGCACAGCTGCCCAACGTCTGCAAAAATCATTGTTATAACGTCCAATAGTCGGAATATTACGGATTCTAAATCCCCTAGGGATTTTTTTGTCTCTGAAATAATCAGATAAAGTCACCCCATGCAGATAAAAATCCACTTCCCGTTTTTTTAGTTTCAGCAATTGTGCTGAGATTTGTTCAATGGAATTAGTGCTGTTAATGGTATCAAATTTATCAGCAAATAGAATGCTTTCAGCTTCAGAGTCAGTGAGGCATAATGATTCTCCCGTGGGTAAAACAATATTGCTGAAACCAGGAGGATCCTCTATTGAGGACATCTTATAGCCAATATGCAACTTACTGGCTAATAAACTGCACGGCAGCAGTCACAGTCAATCTGTAAAGAGGTGAACTGTAGTTTTGGGGTGCCAGAACTAAATGCAGACTAGGGACGCTGGAGAACCCAACTGCATTCAATACATAAACCAAGAATGTTCGGCACTCCTCCACACTTAAAAGCACAGCCTGCTCCGGTGCCCGACCTGGACGTACCATACATACAAATGAACCAGCTGGACGGCACTCACGGAGACTTGAATATATTCAACAGACAGACAGCTGAAGCTGGTGGATTGTCAACGTTTCAGAATTAACTTCTTTTTTCAAGACAACCAGATACAGGTACTATAACAAACATTTATACCTTACCCCAACCTCGTGCTGACTGTGCGCTCCCGCACCCGTCGTGGACCGATGACGTCACTGGCTCCCGTCGGCGCCTACGGACCGGCATCACTTGGGGGCGGGGGCCGCAACGTGCAAACCATCACCATGGTGATACACTAAAACAAAAAATAAAAAATAAAATAGATGGGGTAAGGTATAAATGTTTGTTATAGTACCTGTATCTGGTTGTCTTGAAAAAAGAAGTAAATTCATTTGTATGTATGGTACGTCCAGGTCGGGCACCGGAGCAGGCTGTGCTTTTAAGTGTGGAGGAGTGCCGAACATTCTTGGTTTATATATATATATATATATATATATATATATATATATATATATATGTGTATATGTGTATATGTGTGTGTGTGTATATATATTTATATTTGTGTGTATGTATGTGTGTGTATATATATATATTCTTGATATCCCGTTTATACCTGTTAATTAGTATTTCTTATTACCTCTATTCGTGCAGCAATAAGAAATTCTGTACCACTCCCGCCAAATGTATAATATAAAAAAAACTAAAAATCACATTCATGGGCTTCGATGTGCATCTAGTGATTCTTACATTTTACTTGAGCGTCCGTTTGTGGGTGATTTCCTGCTAAACTTGTTTAATAATTATGTACCATAGAGAGAGGCGCACCCATTATTGTTTTTATTGAAAAGTTAATAAGACTCATAGGGGCAGATGTATTAAGCCTTGAAGTGATAAAGTAGTGATAAGTCGAGGGTGATAATGCACCAGCCAATCAACTCCTAACTGTCCTTTTCCAAACCCGTAATGATTGGCTGGTGCATTATCACCTTCCACTTACCATTTCTTTATCACTTCTCTAGGCTTAATACATCTGCCCCATAGTGCTGTGACGGGTCTGATCTTTCTACAAAATACCACAGAATAAAAAATAAAAAAAAAGCCACAAGAAGCAAACATGCATAATGTTAAACCATGTTAAGGATTCTTTTAATAGACCTAAAAATCCATAGCAGTACACATGACCCGTAGGAAAAGTGACTGTTGATACACTTCTTAATAGTTATAAGGAATGGCATTGCACACTGCCCAAATCCTTAACTTGTGCTGGACTCCCTAGGCTGGGTTGTGTTCAAAAAGGAAACAAGATCACTTGCATGTGGGGGTACCTTCCTGTGTAATAAACTGTCCCAGGTTCCGCTCAGGACTGATGGCTGGATAAGGTTGTGGGTACCACCACCCCTGGTAAGGCTTGATCCCAGCAGTTTAGATAGTAAGATTTGTACAGTCAATAGCTTTATTCTGTATGCATCGGTGTTAAAAAAAAAAAAAAAAAAAAAAAAAAAAAAAATTTTTTAAATATTAATGCTCAATCATGTGTTTGACTAGGCCATTATGTGCCTGTTGCTCTCAGAGATGTCCCTGATTGTCCTGTATACTGTAATTTATTTTTTACTTATTGCTACAGTAACCTGCATGGATTTCCAGCATTTGACAGCTTTAATATACGTTTATTGCTAGCATCCTGTGAGGGCTGGGACAGATTACATAACTTCCTCAAGCTTTCTGTGGTGAAGCCTATTAGGAGTCAGTCCTGCTGCTGCATCTGTGTGTGAAGTAAAATAAATGATTACAGATAAGGCACAGCTCCAGCAGAATTTGTGTAAGTGCTGCAGGAACTGAACGATATAGTATTGAACAAAATGGCACGTTGCCCAAGGTGTGACGTTTTAGGAAATGATGGAATCACAAGCTACAGTAGGTACAGGATTGCCTTAGGGTGCCCTCGCAAGAGGCTGATATACGGTAATCTGTCAGGATGCAAGATAACCGCCTCAAGCACAGTGCTACCCGTGACAACGTGCTTGGCCATTGCTGAAAAACGTGTGCCTTTCCTAAGGGTTGGGCATGGTACTGTAACACGGTGTTTAATGTTATAGTGTACGGTCTGTGTGACTGCTAGGTCATGCAGCAGAGCTAGAAATAGATCTGAACAAAGGATGTCTATCACCTCCTCCACAGGACACTTTGCTTTCCTGTACAATCTGATTAAGAGTTTGTTTTCTTAGACATCTAACCTACTTGACCCCTGAAAGAAACATTAACTGAAGTCTAATATTATAGCTCATTTCTACACGTGTACTGGGAGTACGTATTGGTGGGAGTAGTGCATTTTCAACAGGATTTACATGCAATAGCTGACTTGTGCTTAGTAGCACATATTGGTAAATGTATGAGTAATGAGTCATTCTAATATAAAAAGCGCGAGCAGAGCGATCGATGCCTCAGTTGGTAAAGTAGTCTCCTAAATTGTTGTTTCAAGTGTTTCTGTTGCTCTTTTGTTATTTTAGAAGGCGAAAACCCACACCTCCTTTCTTCAGTAGAGACTTGTGGAAGTTTCCCATTGAAAGAAGGGTTTTGGTTTCAAATTGCAAATATCACCTTGACTTGGTTTTGTTTTTGCGCTGTTAAAAGTTAGTCTCTCAGGTGGATACTTCTCAATGGAATCGGCTATTCTTTGTTGGCTAAAATGTACCACCCAATTCACAAATGCTGAAACACCCAAACTTAGTTTTATCAACAGTTTATGGTGGGTAGGTGTGTGGGGGTTTGCCTGGCCTGGACTGGTCTGGTCTGGTCTGGGAGCCATAGAGTTGGAGGAATGGTCACATAATCTTTGTACTGAATATTTTCTCGAGCAATGTGGGAGCAGTCTGTCCACCTCTATTTTATGTAATGGGCCCTACACGCATACCGATCTGCCGCCGAGCTTCCCGACGGCGGATATGGCCGATGGGTGACCCGGTGGCGGGGGGAGTGAGGTTTCTTTACTCCCCTAGTCACCCGGCTCCATAGCACAGCCGGCAAATATGGACGAGATCGTCCATATTGGCCTGCATGTAAAAGCGACGGAGCACCAACGATGAACGAGCACGGGGCCGCGCATCATTCATCGCTGGTGCCACCACACTGATAGATATGAACGGTATCTCATTTATTAATGAATGAGATCTTCATATCTTTCACTTATGTCGCCCAGTGTGTAGGGCTAGATTTTCTGAGTAAAGGATCCATAGCATTCCTTCCTTTGTTTTATTACTGGATAATTTATTTCTCCTCCATGCCTTTGTTTTGATACGTAATTGTTGAATGTGAACAAATAAGTGTGTATCCTGATTTAAGTTTATATAGCTTTATCTGCTTCCATTCTGGACACAATGGGTCTAGTACAGAGCTGGGCACAATTGCGCACCTAAATCGAAGTCACAAGTTGCGTTCGTTAAAAAGCTGTTTGGCAGCTATCTTAAGAAGTGTGTTGGTTGTCAACAGATTTGCACCAGACACTTAAGTTCCACTTGCATCCTTGTTTTTTTACCACTTGTTTACAACAAACATTTTTGATATTGGGCAACTCTGATTATAGCAGAAACCGACTCCCTCTGTGTCGTACGTAAAAAAACAAAAACATTTTGCTTAAACAGTCAAGCCCAGGAATCCATACTAAATTGAGAGGAGACCATGCTAATCTGCATTAACGTTTACACTACTGCTAGTGGCCACCATCATTATATGAAATATGCATGAGCTGCTACACACACACAGTAATACAGCTTTATATGCTGTATTTAATATGCATCTTTGTTCTGGTTTGTAGTTGTGTAAATGTGCACTTACTGTACTTGGCATATGTTAAACATTCTTGGTTTATGTAATGCATTGGCACATATGCAGTTGACCAGGTTTGTGGACATGTGTAGATTCAATTTTGCTGTGCTAATTGGCATGCTGGTTGCTCTGCTTCAGTCCCTATGCCAGGCCTGGCCAACCTGCGGCTCCCCAGCTGTTGTGAAACTGCAAGTCTCATGAGGCTCTGTCAGTTTTTCTGTTTGGGAATGCTAAAACTTTGTCAGGGCATGCTGGGATGTGTAGTTTCATAACAGCTGGAGAACCACAGTTTGGCCAGGCCTGACCTATGCCATTCCCATTTTTGTGTGAAAGGGGTTTTTGGAGTAGCACCTCCCCCCTTCCTGCCCCTTTTTAAAGAGGTTATGGCTAAAACCAAGTTGGGGAAAGGACCTCTGACAACACCAGGGGGAGGAGCAAGGACAGAGCATGGCACCAAAAATGTACCCTCGCTGGCTCGCTTAGCTTGCCACGCTTCGGGCTCGGTAGATAGCTCGCCACCGGGTTACTTCAGGGAGTAGTTGGTAGAGTGGATAGTGAAAGAACTATCCTGCCGGCCTAGCTCCTCCCCCTGATGTCAGAGGTCCTTTAGCCCACTTGGTTCTAGCATCTACCCTTTTAATGACCGCTCCGTGTAAACACCTTTTTTCTCACATCTTCCTTGCAGCAGTGACCAGAGCTGTTTGGTTTAATATGAATTCCTTTAATGCTCTTCTCTCCTTAGGATATGGCTTAATATGAGATACTCTTTCACATGTTGATATATATATTACATTTATGTAACATTTTTTACATTTTACTACACGACTTTTGGTGTAATATGAAGCATTATCTTTATAAGGTAACAGATGTGTAAATGGAATATTTAGCATTATACTTTGGCAATTTTGATTGGGGTGTCATAGCAGTAATAATAGTAGTATTTTTTTTTTTTTATATATATAGCGTTTTTCTCCAATAGGACTTAAGTAGGTACCTTCAAAGAAAGAAATCTGTTTTAGTCATGATGGTCCCGTATGTATGTATGTGTGTGTGTGTGTATGTGTGTGTGTGTATGTATGTATGTATATATATATATATATGTGTGTGTGTGTATATATATATATATATATATATATATATATATATATATATATATATATATAGCGTAAAAAATAGAGAATAGCGCTTATGAAGATCCTAATTTAGACACACAAGTGAGTGAGTTTATATGTATTCAATTACTGTATCTATAAACATACGACACGCCCCATCTCTCAATGGGTGGCAGCTCCTGCCCAATAAATAGGTATAATATGATGAAGTCCTCTTTACTAGGACGAAACGCATTGGGACAGGGACTTGCTGCTCACCAAGAACTTCCCATAGCAGACAGAAAAGCCGTTTTTATGTTTTTATCTTGTACGTTTGTTACCTTCATTTGCTACAGGACTGTGTATTCAATAGGTTTACTTTTTACTTAAACTTGCTCTTTTTACTTTGATATTTGGAACCAGCAGTGTTCCTAATTAAGAGCATATTTGTAAACATTCAGGAAACAGTACACACTGTTTATCTCTTTTCAATTTACAGTGTCATCAGACTGAAGGCGTTTTAAAGAGCCAAGTTGCTTTTTTCCCTTCATCCTTACAGTGTCCTCACGATTCACAGGGTGAATGGTCACACAATTTTTTTTTATATGTTTGACACTAGTAGGCGCCCTTGTGCACTTCATTTTTTAATATATATATATATATATATATATATATATATATATATATACACACACACACACACACACACACACACACACACACACACACACACACACACACACACACAACAAAAATCCGGCACTCGTCAGTAAACAGCTGTAAGTGTACTTGCTCCTGTGCCCTCCTAACCAGCCTTTCGGACTGTATATGCAATGCAGATCAATCTTGGTGGCACTCAGGAGACGATAAAGTAGTGAAAACAGTGGGTGTTTACTTCATCTACGTTTCGGGGTACGAATCCCCGTCATCAGGGGACACACGTGTGTGTGTGTGTGTCCTGATGACAGGGATTCGTACACCGAAATGTAGATGAAGTAAACACCCACTGTTTCACTACCTTATTTTATATATGTGTGTGTGTGTATATGTATGTACATGTTTGTGTGTGTGTATATATATATATATATGTGTGTATATATAATGTGTGAATATCATTCATCAGTCCCTGCCTTTGTTGAGCTTGTACGTAGCTGATATCATACAAGATGATGCTTACATGATTGCAGCATGTATCCTTTGCATTAATAAATCTAAATAGTTCTTCCATAAATGCAATTGGTGTATAACACTGACCATTATCTTCAGTTTCTGAGGGTGTGAGCTCTGATCTCTGAGAGAATTGGGGTGTACCCTGCATTTATTGACTACCGTATATTGCTAGTTGTTGCTCCATTCCATTGTCTGTAGTTGTAAATAGTTTTAGATGAACGTTCATTCAAAGAAATAACTGTTTGAGTTGAGTTGTAAATCATTGTTACTCAGATGAAACTGGTGTGTGACTTTAAAAGCCTTCCCCTCTCTCTCTCTCTCTCTCTCTCTCTCTCTCTCTCTCTCTCTCTCTCTCTCTCTCTCGCTCTCCTCAAAACCGTGTTTTTTGGTTATATTTTAGTGCTGCTTAAGAGTGTTAAGGTTAATGTGTTATGTTATTTTTTTCTATTGAAAAGATTATGCAGGAGAGGCTGTTTTTCCCAAATTGTACTGTAACCTGATAGAGATGTGTTATGGTGATTGTATGACTACAAAGGTAGTTTAGACCGTTTGGCAGTAAAGTCAGAATGTTACTTAAGTGTCTGGCTCTTCAATGGAACATGTGAATACATTTGATGAGCTTTGTTTAAATGAGGTGTAGCCGCTTTGGAAGTAGTTTTTTTGGCTATTTAAATGAATCTAATAGTGTTAGGATGTTGCTCTGCTGCACTTCATTGTCTCAAATACAACGCTTTTGCAAAACGTGTTATAGACCACGACTGAAAGTTGGCAGCACTCCTCTTTTAGTATGGTATTTCCCAGTTTAAAATGGTGGCTGAGTGTCTCTATCTATGTATCTATCGTCGTATCTTAATTAGGTAATCGCACACATTTGCATTATGACCTAATCGCGCCTATAAACCTTGCATGGCGCTGCAGCTCCTGGAACACGCGGGGTGCAAGTATAATGGGAGTGGGTGGGGATGGGGGGAGTATGCTTGCTGAGGGGGCAAAGCAGCTGAAGTGACATTGGGTCCATTTATTTACGTACTGTGGCTATATCTATAGCTCTATTAACGCGTGTGTATATACAGTATAATAGTTTTTTTTTAGATTACACACTTCTAATTGTCCATGGTTGATACCAGTACATTTTTGGCTTCTCTGATTTGGGAATAAAGGGATTAACTGAAACATATCACCTTCCCATAAAGTTGAGGGACCATGATTCTTCTTTTGTAAACCAATTATATGTAGAGAATGACATTTAATGCAGTAATACTTCTATACAAGTCAATATTTTATGCTGGTTACCAGTCAAGAACAGTAATATCTGTAAAAAAAATAAATAAATAAAAATTAAAGCTTATACAGGTTGAGTATCTCTTATCCAAAATGCTTGGGACCAGAGGTATTTTGGTTATCGGATTTTTCCGTATTTTGGAATAATTGCATACTATAATGAGATATTATGGTGATGGGACGTAAATCTAAGCACAGAGTGCATTTATGTTACATATACACCTTATACACACAGCCTGAAGGTAATTTTAGCCAATATTTTTTATAACTTTGTGCATTAAACAAAGTGTGTCTACATTCACACAATTCATTTATGTTTCATATACACCTTATACACACAGCCTGAAGGTCATTTAATACAATACTTTTAATAACTTTGTATTAAACAATGTTTGTGTACATTGAGCCATCAGAAAACAAAGGTTTCACTATCTCACTCTCACTCAAAAAAGTCCGTATTTCGGAATATTTGGATATGGGATACTCAACCTGTAATACTTAACAAAACCTTACAGAATATGGAATACAAGCTTTATAAACAGTGCTGCACTTGCTGTCAGAAGCAGTGCTGGCTGAATCCAAAGGTTGGGTGCCATTGTTGGCTTAGGCGAGCGCACATTGCTATATACAAAGGAGAGAAAAGCACATGAGGGAAGAGGGTCTTTGCTCATGAGCACATAAAACAGGCCTGGCCAACCTGCATCTCTCCAGCTGTTGTAAAAAAAAAACGCGTTCCAGATGGCCCTGCTACAGTTTTAACATTCTCTAATAGCAGGGCATGCTGTGATTTGTAGTTTTACAACAGCTGGAGAGCACCAATTTGGCCAGGTTTGACTTGCAACCTAAATGCAAGGGGATATGTATGAAAGTGCTCCATGTGTCACAAATCTGATGCAAAAGAATATAATTTGGGTCCTGCCTAAACTTGAAAGTCCTATATATTGGAACAAATTGCATTGTTCTTAAATTTCTCTAACGTCCTAGAGGATGCTGGGACTCCGTAAGGACCATGGGGATAGACGGGCTCCGCAGGAGACATGGGCACTTTAAGAAAGACTTTGACTCTGGGTGTGCACTGGCTCCTCCCTCTATGCCCGTCCTCCAGACCTCAGTTTGATACTGTGCCCAGTGGAGACTGGGTGCATTTCAGGAGCTCTCCTGAGTTTCCTGTAAGAAAGCATTTTTGTTAGGTTTTTTTATTTTCACGGAGCCTGCTGGCAACTGACTCCCTGCATCGAGGGACTGAGGAGAGAGAAACAGACCCACTTCTCTGAGTTCAGGGCTCTGTTTCTTAGGCTACTGGACACCATTAGCTCCGGAGGGATCGGTACGCAGGTCTCACCCTCGCCGTCCGTCCCAGAGCCGCGCCGCCGTCCTCCTCGCAGAGCCGGAAGAAAGAAGCCGGGTGAGTATGTGATGAAAAGACCCATCTGAGGCGGCAGAAGACACTTGGATCTTCACTGAGGTAACGCACAGCACTGCAGCTGTGCGCCATTGCTCCCCTTCACCTCACAAACTCCAGACACTGTAAGGGTGCAGGGCGCAGGGGGGAGGGGTGGGGGGTGGGGTGGTGTTGGGGGGGGCGGGCAGGCGCCCTGGGCAGCAATATAAACCTCTCTTATGGCACAGATGTATATATACATGTACAGCTGGGCACTGTACATGTATAAAAAGAGCCCACGCCATGTATTGAAAAAATTGAGCGGGACAGAAGCCCGCCGCCGAGGGGGCAGGGCTTCTCCCGCAGCACTCACCAGCGCCATTTTTTCTCCACAGCACCGCTGAGAGGAAGCTCCCCGGACTCTCCCCTGCTTGACACACGGTGACAGAGGGTTTTAAAGTAGAGGGGGGGCACATAATTGGCGCAGATACATAAAACAGCGCTGCTGGGTAAACATTAATTTACTGTGTTATTCCTGGGTCATATAGCGCTGGGGTGTGTGCTGGCATACTCTCTCTGCCTCTCCAAAGGGTCTGGTGGGGAACCTGTCTTCAGAAAAGAGCTTCCCTGTGTATGTGTGGTGTGTCGGTACGTGTGTGTCGACATGTCATAGGTTGAGGGCTCACCTAAGGAGGAGGGGTAGTTTATGAATGTTAGGTCTCCGTCGGAGGTGCCGACGCCGGACTGGATGGATATGTGGAATGTTTTAAGTGCAAATTTTAATTTATTGCACAAAAGGCTAGACAAAGCCGAAGCTGGGGCACAGTCACGGAGTCAACCCATGCCTGTCCCTATGTCGCCGGGACCTTCAGGGTCTCAGAAGCGCCCACTATCCCAAATAGTTGACACGGATACCGTCACGGATTCAGACTCCAGTGTCGATTACGATGATACAAAATTACAGCCAAAGGTGGCTAAAGGTATTCGATATATGATTATCGCAATAAAAGATGTGTTGCATATCACTGAGGAACCCCCTGTCCCTGACACGAGGGTATACATGTATAAAGGAAAGAAACCTGAGGTCTCCTTTCCCTCCTCACATGAGCTGAACGAAGTATGTGAAAAAGCGTGGGAAACTCCAGACAAAAAACTGCAGATTCCCAAAAGGATCCTAACAGCGTATCCTTTCCCGTCGCAGAACAGGATACGGTGGGAATCCTCCCCTAGGGTGGACAAGGCCTTGACGCGCTTATCAAAAAAGATAGCGCTTCCATCCCAAGATACGGCTACCCTCAAGGATCCTGCTGACCACAAGCAGGAGGTTACCCTGAAGTCCATTTACACACATTCTGGTACTTTGCTCAGACCGGCTATTGCGTCGGCCTGGGTTTGTAGTGCTGTAGCAGCATGGACAGATTCCTTATCAACGGATATTGAGACTCTTGATAAGGATACCATTTTATTGACCCTAGGGCATATAAAAGATGCGGTCTTGTATATGAGGGATGCTCAAAGAGACATTAGTTTACTGGGTTCCAGGATAAACGCTATGTCTATTTTTGCTAGGCGTGTCTTATGGACCCGACAGTGGACTGGTGATGCTGACTCCAAGAGACATATGGAGTTGTTGCCTTACAAGGGGGAGGAATTGTTTGGAGAGTGACTCTTGGACCTCGTCTCCACGGCTACGGCAGGTAAATCAAATTTTTTGCCATATATTCCCTCACAATCTAAGAAAGCGCCTCATTATCAAATGCAGTCCTTTCGTTCCAATAAAAGCAAGAGCACGTGGATCGTCCTTTCTTGCCAGAGGTAAGGGCAGAGGAAAAAAGCTGCATAACACAGCTAGTTCCCAGGAACAGAAGTCCTCCCCGGCCTCTGCAAAATCCACCGCATGACGCTGGGGCTCCCCTGAGGGAGTCAGCTCTTGTGGGGGCACGTCTTCGACTGTTCAGCCACGTCTGGGTCCACTCACAGGTGGATCCATGGGCAATAGAAATAGTTTCCCAGGGTTACAAGCTGGAATTTGAAGAGGTGCCTCCTCGCCGGTTTTTCAAATCGGCCCTACCGAAACAACCCCTGAAAAGGGAGATAGTGTTACATGCGATCTACAAATTGTGTCTTCAACAAGTGGTGGTAGAGGTTCCCCTGCTTCAAAGAGGGCAGGGGTACTGCTCAACTCTGTTTGTGGTTTCCGAAACCGGACGGTTCGGTCAGACCCATTTTAAATTTAAAATCCCTGAACCTATACTTAAAACGGTTCAAGTTCAAAATGGAATCGCTCAGGGCGGTCATCGCCAGCCTAGAAGGGGGAGATTTTTTGGTATCTCTGGACATAAAGGATGCATACCTGCATGTCCCCATATATCCTCCTTATCAGGCGTACCTGAGATTTGCGGTACAGGATTGTCATTACCAATTTCAGACGTTGACGAGAATTTTCACCAAGGTAATGGCGGAAATGATGGTGCTCCTGCGCAAGCAGGGTGTCACAATTAACCCATATTTGGACGATCTCCTCATAAAAGCGAGATCACGGGAGAAGTTGCTGAACAGCGTATCACTTTCACTGAATGTGTTACAGCGACACGGCTGGATTCTCAATATTCCAAAGTCGCAGCTGAATCCTACAACTTGTCTGCCCTTCTTGGGCATGATTCTGGACATAGACCAGAAAAGGGTTTTTCTTCCGACGGAAAAAGCGCAGGAACTCATGACTCTAGTCATGAACTTGTTGAAACCAAAACAAGTGTCAGTACATCATTGCACTCAAGTTCTGGGAAATATGGTGGCAACATACAAAGCCATTCCATACGGCAGATTCCATGCAAGGACCTTCCAATGGGACCTATTGGACAAATGGTCCGGGTCGCATCTGCAATTGCATCAGCGGATCACCCTGTCCCCCAGGGCCAGAGTATCTTTCCTGTGGTGGCTAAACAGTGCTCACCTTCTAGAGGGCCGCAGGTTCGGCATTCAGGACTGGATCCTGGTGACCACGGACGTGAGCCTCCGAGGTTGGGGAGCAGTCACACAGGGAAGAAATTTCCAAGGACTTTGGTCAATTCAAGAGACTTGTCTTCACATCAACATCCTAGAACTAAGGTCCATATACAACACCCTACGTCAAGCGGAGATCTTAATTCGCAATCGACCAGTTCTGATCCAGTCAGACAACATCACCGCAGTAGCTCATGTAAACCGCCAAGGCGGCACAAGGAGCAGAGTGGCAATGGCGGAAGCCACCAGAATTCTTCGCTGGGCGGAGAATCATGTAAGCGCTCTGTCAGCAGTGTTCATTCCGGGAGTGGACAACTGGGAAGCAGACTTCCTCAGCAGACACGATCTGCATCCGGGAGAGTGGGGACTTCATCAGGAAGTCTTTGCGCAGATTGCAAGTCAGTGGGGACTACCCCAAATAGACATGATGGCATCCCGTCTCAACAAAAAGCTACAAAGGTATTGCGCCAGGTCAAGAGACCCTCAGGCGGTTGCTGTGGACGCCCTAGTGACACCGTGGGTGTTCCAGTCGGTATATGTGTTTCCCCCTCTTCCTCTCATACCCAAGGTGTTGAGGATAATAAGAAAAAGAGGAGTGAGAACAATTCTCATTGTTCCAGTTTGGCCACGAAGGACCTGGTATCCGGATCTGCAAGAAATGCTCACAGGAGATCCGTGGCCTCTTCCTCTAAGACAGGACCTGTTACAACAAGGTCCCTGTCTGTTCCAATACTTACCGCAGCTGCGTTTGACGGCATGGCGGTTGAACGCCGGATCCTAGCGGAAAAAGGTATTCCGGATGAGGTCTTTCCTACGCTAATAAAGGCTAGGAAGGACGTGACGTCTTAACATTATCACCGAATATGGCGAAAATATGTTTCTTGGTGTGAGGCCAGGAATGCTCTTACGGAAGAATTCCATCTAGGCCGTTTTCTTCACTTCCTACAAACTGGAGTGAATTTGGGCCTAAAATTAGGCTCCATTAAAGTTCAGATTTTGGCCTTATCCATTTTCTTTCAAAAGGAATTGGCCTCCTTACCTGAAGTACAGACTTTTGTGAAGGGAGTACTGCATATTCAGCCTCCTTTTGTGCCTCCGGTGGCGCCTTGGGACCTTAACGTGGTGTTAAGTTTCCTTAAGTCACATTGGTTTGAACCACTTAAAACAGTGGAGTTGAATATCTCACTTGGAAGGTGGTCATGTTGTTAGCCTTGGCTTTGGCTAGGCGAGTTTCGGAATTGGCGGCTTTATCACATAAAAGCACCTATCTGGTTCTCCATATGGATAGAGCGGAGTTGCGGACCCGTCCTCAATTCCTACCTAAGGTGGTCTCATCCTTTCATATGAACCAACCTATTGTCGTGCCTGTGGCTACACGTGACTTGGAGGATTCCGAGTCCCTTGATGTGGTCAGGGCTTAGAAAATTTACGTGGCCAGAATGGCTAGGATCAGAAAAACAGAAGCACTGTTTGTCCTGTATGCAGCCAGCAAGGTTGGCTGAAGGTAACACGATTCAGCAGGCGAATTCTACGGCTGGATTGCCGTTACCGAAATCGGTTAAGGCCCATTCCACTAGGAAGGTGGGCTCGTCTTGGACGGCTGCCCGAGGGGTCTCGGCACTACAGCTGTGCCGAGCTGCTACTTGGTCGGGGTCAAACACCTTTGCAAAGTTCTAGAAGTTTGATACCCTGGCTGAGGAGGACCTCCTGTTTGCTCAATCGGTGCTGCAGAGTCATTCGCACTCTCCCGCCCGTTTGGGAGCTTTGGTATAATCCCCATGGTCCTTACGGAGTCCCAGCATCCTCTAGGACGTTAGAGAAAATAAGATTTTAAAACTACCGGTAAATCTTTTTCTCGTAGTCCGTAGAGGATGCTGGGCGCCCGTCCCAAGTGCGGACTACTTCTGCAAGACTTGTATATAGTTATTGCTTACATAAGGGTTATGTTATAGTTTCATCGGTTTTGGGCTGATGATATGTTGTTCTTCATACTGTTAACTAGATAGTATATCACAAGTTATACGGTGTGATTGGTGTGGCTGGTATGAATTTTGCCCTTGGATTACAAAAATCCTTTCCTTGTACTGTCCGTCTCCTCTGGGCACAGTTTCTCTAACTGAGGTCTGGAGGAGGGGCATAGAGGGAGGAGCCAGTGCACACCCAGAGTCAAAGTCTTTCTTAAAGTGCCCATGTCTCCTGCGGAGCCCGTCTATCCCCATGGTCCTTACAGAGTCCCAGCATTCTCTACGGACTACGAGAAAAAGATTTACCGGTATTTTTTTAGTACATTGAATAAATGACTTTTTTTATTTAACCATGTACTTTGCATTTTTTTTTGTTTAACATAGAAACTGAAGACACACCAGAAAAAGATGGGCAGAAGAAAGTGGCTGCTAACAATACTGATCCCAGCACTCTGCCAGACGATGGCTTCCAGAAAACTGCAAAGGTAGAATTTTTTAAACTAACAGACAAGTGTTTTTTGTTTTTTTAAATTTCATTTGCAACCCCTGTATTAAATTAACTGCATGATGTACTGCAATCCTACTTATTCCAGGCTTGGCAACTAGCAAAAGGTTATGTCACTTTCTAACGCTGATTGCATGTAACTATGCACAGATTTATGGGAGCAAATGACAACTGTTTGTTTGCTCCCACAAGCTGAAAAATAGTAAAAAGCAGTTGTTCCAACTTGTTGGTAAAATCAAATGCTGGCTATACACTAGACCTACTTAAGCCCAAACAACCAACTGTCCAACTTGTCTGTCCAACTAAAGCTGGGCACACACTTTTACGATCACTCTGCTGATTGGGTTAATGCTCTGTTCCGCAGAGCAGTGGTTCTCCAGCTTTACCTCCTGCCAGTCTCCTTGCAACTCCGTATGCACCATGCTAAAATAGCTCAGTGTGTATAAGCTTCTATGGTATTGGGAGTTCTACCTGACAAATATTAAAGCATTCATAATAGGAGACCTCCCGATTCAGGCTAATGCTCACATTGCAGCATACATTCCTGCACAATTGTTTACCTCTTCACTAGGTGTGTACCCAGCTTTATACAATACACCATACACCTAAACAACTTGTTCATCAAGCCAGCCAACTTCTCTCCAACTTGTAATGTCACAGAAGTAGGTGGACGCTGTCTGCCTACTGTACTACTTCATGTTTTAAATAATTATTTCTTATTTTTGTTGAAAAAAAAACCTAATGTATGTGTACTTATTATTATTACTCTTAAAATTGGGGTGTTAAAAAGCAATATTAACACTGGAAACAGTGTATTGGATCTCTCCCCGAACACCCCCCAACACACACACAATTTGTAACCAGCACTAGTGCTTTTAGTCCATTAATGTTTACCCTAAAATAATGGGGGGAAACAATGTGGGGTCCACCTTCATTTTGGGGTATCCAGCACTGCACATTGCCAGCCTGGCTTTGCTGGCAACCTAGAGGGGGTCTCCACACCATAATCCCAGACTGCATCAGGCTAGTTGGCATCCAGGCTGACTTTCCCAGGGAAGTAAGGCCTGTAAAAAATGTGTGCCCCTCGAGTATAACCAGCAATGGTGCTAGTTGCACCAGGGCTTTCCCTTGAACCCCAGTGTGATGGGTGCAGGGTGATGAAAAGGTTAACTGCAGCAACCTTTGCTGGGTATTCTACAGCATGCCTTTTTTTTGCCCACCGGTATGTACTGCCAGTCCCTGGAGTATTCAGGTGAGGGGGATCTGTCTGTGATGCTTTTGGGAGAAGGGCCTATGTGGAGTGACCTGCTGGAGGAAGAGAGGGGGATCTCTGGCTGTGCCTACATACTGATCTCAGTAGACTATATATCATATCACACCGAAACTAAATATATATTTCTCTGACGTCCTAGTGGATGCTGGGAACTCCGTAAGGACCATGGGGGATAGCGGCTCCGCAGGAGACTGGGCACAAAAGTAAAGCTTTAGGACTACCTGGTGTGCACTGGCTCCTCCCCCTATGACCCTCCTCCAAGCCTCAGTTAGATTTTTGTGCCCGGCCGAGAAGGGTGCATTCTAGGAGGCTCTCCTGAGTTTCTTAGTGAAAAGTTTAGTTTTAGGTTTTTTATTTTCAGTGAGACCTGCTGGCAACAGGCTCACTGCATCGAGGGACTAAGGGGAGAAGAAGCGAACCTGCCTGCTTGCAGCCAGCTTGGGCTTCTTGGCTACTGGACACCATTAGCTCCAGAGGGACCGAACACAGGCCCAGCCTCGGAGTCCGGTCCCAGAGCCGCGCCGCCGGCCCCCTTACAGAGCCAGAAGCAAAAAGAGGTCCGGAAAATCGGCGGCAGAAGACATCAGTCTTCACCAAGGTAGCGCACAGCACTGCAGCTGTGCGCCATTGCTCCTCAGGCACACTTCACACTCCGGTCACTGAGGGTGCAGGGCGCTGGGGGGGGGCGCCCTGAGCAGCAATAGAAACACCTTGGCTGGCGAAAATACATCACATATAACCCCCAGGGCTATATGGATGTATTTTAACCCCTGCCAGAATACAGCAAAAAGCGGGAGAAAAGTTCGCCGAGAAGGGCGGTTGATGACATGAGACAGCCGGCTACTCAGCTCGTGCCTGTCTAGGCGTCTCAAAAGCCATCAGGGGCTCTAAAACGCCCGTTACCTCAGATGGCAGATACAGACGCCGACACGGATACTGACTCCAGTGTCGACGATGAAGAGACGAATGTGACTTCCAGTAGGGCCACACGTTACATGATTGATGCTATGAAAAATGTTTTACATATTTCTGATAATACAAGTACCACTGAAAAGGGTATTATGTTTGGTGAGAAAAAACTGCCTGTAGTTTTTCCTGCATCTGAGGAATTAAATGAAGTGTGTGATGAAGCGTGGGTTTCCCCCGATAAAAAACTGATAATTCCTAAAAGGTTATTAGCATCATACCCCTTCCCGCCAGAGGATAGGGCACGTTGGGAAACACCCCCTAAGGTGGATAAAGCGCTCACACGTTTGTCAAAACAGGTGGCACTACCGTCTCCTGATACGGCCGCCCTTAAGGAACCTGCTGACAGAAAGCAGGAGAATATCCTAAAATGTATATACACTCACACGGGTGTTATACTGCGACCAGCAATCGCCTCAGCCTGGATGTGCAGTGCTGGGGTGGGTTGGTCGGATTCCCTGACTGACAATATTGATACCCTAGATAGGGACAGTATATTACTGACTATAGAGCATTTGAAAGATGCATTTCTATATATGCGTGATGCACAGAGGGATATTTGCCGACTGGCATCAAGAGTAAGTGCGCTGTCCATTTCTGCCAGAAGAGGGTTATGGACGAGGCAGTGGTCAGGTGATGCTGATTCCAAAAGGCATATGGAAGTATTGCCTTACAAAGGGGAGGCGTTATTTGGGGTAGGTCTATCAGACCTGGTGGCCACGGCAACTGCTGGGAAATCCACATTTTCTCTAACGTCCTAAGTGGATGCTGGGGACTCCGTCAGGACCATGGGGTTTAGCGGCTCCGCAGGAGACAGGGCACAATAATAAAAGCTTTAGGATCAGGTGGTGTGCACTGGCTCCTCCCCCTATGACCCTCCTCCAAGCCTCAGTTAGATCTTTGTGCCCGGCCGAGAAGGGTGCAATCTAGGTGGCTCTCCTGAGCTGCTTAGAATAAAAGTTTAAGTTAGGTTTTTTATTTTCAGTGAGTCCTGCTGGCAACAGGCTCACTGCTACGAGGGACTTAGGGGAGAGAAGTAAACTCACCTGCGTGCAGGATGGATTTGCTTCTTAGGCTACTGGACACCATTAGCTCCAGAGGGAGTCGGAACACAGGTCTCACCCTGGGGTTCGTCCCGGAGCCGTGCCGCCGACCCCCCTTGCAGATGCCGAAGTTGAAGAGGTCCAGAGGTCCGGAAACAGGCGGCAGAAGACTTTCAGTCTTCATAAGGTAGCGCACAGCACTGCAGCTGTGCGCCATTGTTGTCAGCACACTTCATACCAGCGGTCACTGAGGGTGCAGGGCGCTGGGGGGGGCGCCCTGGGCAGCAATGTATTATACCTTTTTTATGGCTAAAATACATCACATATAGCCCTTGAGGCTATATGGATGTATTTAACCCCTGCCAGATCTCACAAACTCCGGGAAAAGAGCCCGCCGTTTTAGGGGGCGGGGCCTATTCTCCTCAGCACACGGCGCCATTTTCCTGCTCAGCTCTGCTGTGAGGAAGGCTCCCAGGCTCTCCCCTGCACTGCACTACAGAAACAGGGTTAAAACAGAGAGGGGGGGCACTTATTTGGCGATATGATTACATATGTGAAAATGCTATAAGGGAAAACACTTGTATAAGGGGTTGTCCCTGTATAATTATAGCGTTTTTGGTGTGTGCTGGCATACTCTCCCTCTGTCTCCCCAAAGGGCTAGTGGGGTCCTGTCCTCTATCAGAGCATTCCCTGTGTGTGTGCTGTGTGTCGGTACGTGTGTGTCGACATGTAGGAGGACGATGTTGGTGAGGAGGCGGAGCAAATTGCCTGTATTGGTGATGTCACTCTCTAGGGAGTCGACACCGGAATGGATGGCTTATTTAGGAATTACGTGATAATGTCAACACGATGCAAGGTCGGTTGACGACATGAGACGGCCGGCAAACAAATTAGTACCTGTCCAGGCGTCTGACACCGTCAGGGGCTTGTAAAAACGCCCATTTACCTGACACGGACACTGACTTCAGTGTCGACGGTGAAGAAACAAACGTATTTTCCTTTAGGGCCACACGTTACATGTTAAGGGCAATGAAGGAGGTGTTACATATTTCTGATACTACAAGTACCACAAATAAGGGTATTATGTAGGGTGGGAATAATCTACTTGTAGTTTTTCCTGAATCAGATAAATTAAAGTGTGTGATGACACGTGGGTTTCCTCCGATAGAAAATTATTGGAGGTATACCTTTTCCCGCCAGAAGTGAGGGCGAGTTGGGAAACACACCTTAGGGTGGATAAGGCGCTCACACGCTTATAAAAACAAGTGGCGTTACCGTCTCCAGATACGGCCGCCCTCAAGGAGCCAGCTGATAGGAAGCTGAAAAATATCCTAAAAAGTATATACACACATACTGTTGATATACTACGACCAGCAATCGCCTCAGCCTGGATGTGCAGCGCTGGGGGGGCTTGGTCGGATTTCCTGACTGAAAATATTGATACCCTTGACAGGAACAATATTTTATTGACTATAGAGCATTTTAAGGATGCATTTCTATATATGCGAGATGCGCAGAGGGATATTTGCATTCTGGCATCAAGAGTAGATGTGATGTCCATATCTGCCAGACGATGTTTATAGACACGACAGTGGTCAGGTGATGCAGATTCCAGACGGCACATGGAAATATTGCCGTATAAAGGGGCGGTCCATCGGACCTGGTGGCCATGGCAACAGCTGGAAAATCCACTTTTGTTACCCCAAGTCACATCTCAGCAGAAAAGGACACAGTCTTTTCAGTCTCAGTCCTTTCGTACCCATAAAGGCAGGCGGGCAAAAGGCCAGTCATATCTGCCCAGGGTTAGAGGAAAGGGAAGAAGACTGCAGCAGGCAGCCCATTCCCAGGAACAGAAGTACTCCACAGCTTCTGCCAAGTCCGCAGCATGACGCTGGGGCCATACAAGCGGACTCAGGTGCGGTGGGGGGTCATCTCAAGAGTTTCAGCACGCAGTGGGCTCACTCGCAAGTGGACTCCTGGATCCTACACGTAGTATCCCAGGTGTACATTGGAAATTCGAGACGTCTTCCCCTCACAAGTTCCTGAAGTCTGCTTTACCAACGTCTCCCTCCGACAGGGAGGCAGTATTGGAAAAAAATTCACAGGCTGTATTCCCAGCAGGTGATAATCAAAGTACCCCTCCTACAACAAGGGAAGGGGTATTATTCCACACTATATTGTGGTACTGAAGCCAAACGGCTCGGTGAGATCTAAAAGATTTGAACAATTACATACAAGGGTTCAAATCAAGATGGAGTCACTCAGAGCAGTGATAGCGAACCAGGACGATATGGTGTCACTGGACATCAGGGACGCTTACCTACATGTCCAAATTTTGCCCTTCTCACCAAGGGTATCTCAGGTTCGTGGTACAGAACTGTCACTATCAGTTCAGACGCTGCCGTTTGGATTGCCCACGGCACCCCGGGTCTTTACCATGGTAATGGCCGAAATGATGATTCTTCCTAAAAGAAATATGGACGCTTTCCTGATAAGGGCAAGGTCCAGAGAACAGTTGGCGGTCGGAGTAGCACTATCTCAAGTAGTTCTACGACAGCACGAGTGGATTCTAAATATTCCAAAGTCGCAGCTTTTTCCGACGACACGTCTAAGGTTCCTAGGAATGATTCTGGACACAGTCCAGAAAAGGATGTTTTTCTCCCGGAGAAGAAGACCAGGGAGTTATCCGAGCTAGTCAGGAACCTCCTAAAACCAGGAAAAGTATCAGTGCATCATTGCACAAGGGTCCTGTGAAAAATGGTGGTTTCTTACAAAGCGATCCCATTCGGTAGATTTCACGCAAGAACCTTTCAGTGGAATCTGCTGGGAAAATGGTCCGGATCGCATCTTCAGATGCATCAGCGGACAACCCTGTCTCCAATGACAAGGGTGTTTTCTTCTGCGGTGGCTGCAGAGTGCTCATCTATGAAAGGGCCGCAGATTCGACATTCAGGACTGGGTCCTGGTGACCACGGATGCCAGCCTGAGTGGCTGGGGAGCAGTCACACAAGGAAAAAATTTCCAGGGAGTGTGATCAAGTCTGGAGACTTCTCTCCACATAAATATACTGGAGCTAAGGGCAGTTTACAAGGCTCTAAGCTTAGCAAGACCTCTGCTTCAAGGTCAGCCGGTATTGATCCAGTGGGACAACATCACGGCAGTCGCCCACGTAAACAGACAGGGCGGCACATGAAGCAGGAGGGAAATGGCAGAAACTGCAAGGATTCTTCGCTAGGCGAAAAATCATGTGATAACACTCTCAGCAGTGTTAATTCCGGGAGTGGAAAACTGGGAAGCAAACTTCCTCAGCAGGCATAACCTCCACCCGGGAGAGTGGGGACTTCAGCGGGAAGTCTTCCACATGATTGTAAACCGTTGGGAAAAACCAAAGGTGGACATGATGGCGTCCCGCCTGAACAAAAAACTAGACAAATATTGCGCCAGGTCAAGGGACCCTCAGGCAATAGCGGTGGACGCTCTGGTAACACTGTGGGTGTACCAGTCAGGGTATGTGTTCCCTCCTATGCATCTCATACCAAAAGTACTGAGAATCATAAGAAGGAGATGAGTAAGAACGATACTCGTGGTTCCGGATGGGTCAAGAAGGACTTGGTACCCGGAACTTCAAGAGATGCTCACGGAAGAACCGTGGCCTCTACCTTTAAGAAAGGACCTGCTCCAGCAGGGGCCTTGTCTGTTCCAAGACTTACCGCGGCTGCGTTTGACGGCATGGCAGTTGAACGCCGGATCCTGAAAGGGCATTCCAGATGAAGTCATCCCTACCCTGGTCGAAGCCAGGAAGGATGTAACCGCAAAACATTTTCACCGCATTTGGCGAAAATATGTTGCGTGGTGTGAGGCCAAGAAGGTCCCTACAGAGGAATTCCAACTGGGTCGTTTCCTACATTTCCTGAAAACAGGACTGTCTATGGGCCTAAAATTAGGGTCCATTAAGGTTCAAAATTCGACCCTGTCAAATTTCTTCCAGAAAGAACTGGCTTCAGTGCCTGAAGTTCAGACGTTTGTAAAAGGGGTACTGCATATACAGCCTCCTTTTGTGCCCCCAGTGGCACCTTGGGATCTCAATGTTGTTTTGAGTTTCCTAAAGTCACATTGGTGATCCACTCACCACTGTGGAATTAAAATATTTCACATGTAAGGTGAAGATTCTATTAGCCCTGGCTTCAGCCAGGCGTGTGTCAGAATGGGCGGCTTTATCATATAAAAGCCCTTACTTAATTTTTCATTCTGACAGGGCAGAATTGAGGACTCGTCCTCAATTTCTCCTTAAGGTGTTTTCTGTTTTTCACATGAACCAACCTATTGTGGTACCTGCGGCTACTAGGGACTTGGAGGACTCCAAGTTACTTGACGTTGTCAGGGCCCTGAAAATATATGTTTCCAGGACGACTGGAGTCAGAAAATCTGACTCGCTGTTTAGCCTGTATGCACCCAACAAGATGGGTGTTCCTGCTTCTAAGCAGACGATTGCTCGCTGGATTTGTGGTACAATTCAGCTTGCACATTCTGTGGCAGGCTTGCCACAGCCAAAATCAGTAAAAGCCCATTCCACAAGGAAGTGGGCTCATCTTGGGCGGCTGCCCGAGGGGTCTCGGCTTTACAACTTTGCCG
Organism: Pseudophryne corroboree; assembly: GCF_028390025.1. NCBI lineage: Eukaryota > Metazoa > Chordata > Amphibia > Anura > Myobatrachidae > Pseudophryne > Pseudophryne corroboree. The sequence goes on along the minus strand of NC_086447.1, from coordinate 361,546,679 downwards.
AGCTGCTACTTGGTCAGGGGCACACCCTGACTGAGGAGGACCTGGAGTTCTCTCATTCGGTGCTGCAGAGTCATCCGCACTCTCCCGCCCGTTTGGGAGCTTTGGTATAATCCCCATGGTCCTGACGGAGTCCCCAGCATCCACTTAGGACGTTAGAGAAAATAAGAATTTACTTACCGATAATTCTATTTCTCGTAGTCCGTAGTGGATGCTGGGCGCCCATCCCAAGTGCGGATTGTCTGCAATACTTGTACATAGTTATTGTTACAAAAATCGGGTTATTCTTGTTGTGAGCCATCTTTTCAGAGGCTCCTTCGTTGTTATCATACTGTTAACTGGGTTCAGATCACAGGTTGTACGGTGTGATTGGTGTGGCTGGTATGAGTCTTACCCGGGATTCAATATCCTTCCTTATTATGCACGCTCGTCCGGGCACAGTATCCTAACTGAGGCTTGGAGGAGGGTCATAGGGGGAGGAGCCAGTGCACACCACCTGATCCTAAAGCTTTTATTATTGTGCCCTGTCTCCTGCGGAGCCGCTAAACCCCATGGTCCTGACGGAGTCCCCAGCATCCACTACGGACTACGAGAAATAGAATTATCGGTAAGTAAATTCTTATTTTTACCCCAGGTAGCCTCTCAACATAAGAAGACGCCGTATTATCAGGCGCAGTCCTTTCGGCCCCATAAGGGCAAGCGGGCAAAAGGCTCCTCATTTCTGCCCCGTGGCAGAGGGAGAGGAAAAAGGCTGCAGCAAACAGCCAGTTCCCAGGAACAGAAGCCCTCTCCCGTTTTCTGCCAAGTCCTCAGCATGACGCTGGGGCTTTACAAGCGGACTCGGGCACTCCCCTAAAGTCTGCTTTACCGACGTCTCCCTCCGACAGGGAGGCGGTATTGGAAGCCATTCACAAGCTGTATTCCCAGCAGGTGATAATCAAGATACCCCTCCTGCAACAGGGACAGGGGTATTATTCCACGCTGTTTGTGGTACCGAAGCCGGACGGCTCGGTGAGACCTATTTTAAATCTGAAATCCTTGAACACTTACATACACAGGTTCAAATTCAAGATGGAGTCACTCAGAGCGGTGATTGCGAACTTGGAAGAAGGGGATTATATGGTGTCTTTGGACATCAAGGAGGCTTACCTCCATGTCCCAATTTACCCTTCTCACCAAGGATACCTCAGGTTTGTGGTACAGAACTGTCACTATCAGTTTCAGACGCTGCCGTTTGGTTTGTCCACGGCACTCCGGGTCTTTACCAAGGTAATGGCCGAAATGATGATACTCCTTCGAAGGAAGGGAGTTTTAGTTATCCCGTACTTGGACGATCTCCTGATAAGGGCAAGATCCAGGGAACAATTGGTAGTCGGGGTAGCACTATCTCAAGTAGTGTTGCGGCAGCACGGTTGGATTCTCAATATTCCAAAATCGCAGCTGATCCCGACGACACGTCTTCTATTCCTAGGGATGATCCTGGACACAGTCCAAAAAAAGGTGTTTCTCCCGGAGGAGAAAGCCAGGGAGTTATCCGAACTAGGCAGAAACCTCCTAAAACCAGGCCAAGTGTCAGTGCATCAATGCACAAGGGTCCTGGGAAAAATGGTGGCTTCCTACGAAGCAATCCCTTTCGGCAGATTCCACGCAAGAACTTTCCAGTGGGACCTGCTGGACAAATGGTCCGGATCGCATCTTCAGATGCATCAGCGGATAACCCTGTCACCAAAGACAAGGGTGTCTCTCCTGTGGTGGTTGCAGAGTGCTCATCTTCTAGAGGGCCGCAGATTCGGCATTCAGGACTGGGTCCTGGTGACCACGGATGCCAGCCTGCGAGGCTGGGGAGCAGTCACACAGGGAAGAAATTTCCAGGGCTTGTGGTCAAGCCTGGAGACATCACTTCACATAAATATCCTGGAGCTGAGGGCCATTTACAATGCCCTAAGCCAAGCAAGACCTCTGCTTCAAGGTCAGCCGGTGCTGATCCAGTCGGACAACATCACGGCAGTCGCCCACGTGAACAGACAGGGCGGCACAAGAAGCAGGAGGGCAATGGCAGAAGCTGCAAGGATTCTTCGCTGGGCGGAAAATCATGTGATAGCACTGTCAGCAGTGTTCATTCCGGGAGTGGACAACTGGGAAGCAGACTTCCTCAGCAGGCACGACCTCCACCCGGGAGAGTGGGGACTTCACCCAGAAGTCTTCCACATGATTGTAAACCGTTGGAAAAAACCAAAGGTGGACATGATGGCGTCCCGCCTCAACAAAAAATTGGACAGGTATTGCGCCAGGTCAAGGGACCCTCAGGCAGTAGCTGTGTACGCTCTGGTAACACCATGGGTGTACCAGTCAGTGTATGTGTTTCCCTCCTCTGCCTCTCATACCCAAGGTACTGAGAATTATAAGACGGAGAGGAGTAAGAACTATACTCGTGGCTCCGGATTGGCCAAGAAGGACTTGGTACCCGGAACTTCAAGAGATGCTCACAGAGGACCCGTGGCCTCTACCTCTAAGAAGGGACCTGCTCCAGCAAGGACCCTGTCTGTTCCAAGACTTACCGCGGCTGCGTTTGACGGCATGGCGGTTGAACGCCGGATCCTGAAGGAAAAAGGCATTCCGGAAGAAGTAATTCCTACCCTGATCAAAGCCAGGAAGGATGTGACCGTAAAGCATTATCACCGCATTTGGCGGAAATATGTTGCGTGGGGCGAGGCCAGGAAGGCCCCAACGGAGGAATTTCAACTGGGTCGATTCCTGCATTTCCTGCAAACAGGAGTGTCTATGGGCCTAAAATTAGGATCCATTAAGGTTCAGATTTCGGCCCTGTCGATTTTCTTCCAGAAAGAACTGGCTTCAGTTCCTGAAGTTCAGACGTTTGTCAAGGGGGTGCTGCATATACAGCCTCCTTTTGTGCCTCCAGTGGCACCTTGGGATCTCAATGTAGTTTTGGGGTTCCTAAAATCACATTGGTTTGAACCGCTTAAATCTGTGGATTTGAAATATCTCACATGGAAAGTGGTCATGCTGTTGGCCCTGGCTTCGGCCAGGCGCGTGTCAGAATTGGCGGCTTTATCTTATAAAAGCCCTTACCTGATTTTTCATACGGACAGGGCAGAATTGAGGACTCGTCCACAATTTCTCCCTAAGGTGGTTTCAGCGTTTCACCTGAACCAGCCTATTGTGGTACCTGCGGCTACTAGGGACTTGGAGGACTCCAAGTTGCTGGACGTTGTCAGGGCCCTGAAAATATGTTTCCAGGACGGCTGGAGTCAGAAAATCTGACTCCCTGTTTATCCTGTATGCACCCAACAAGCTGGGTGCTCCTGCTTCTAAGCAGACTATTGCTCGTTGGATTTGTAGTACAATTCAGCTTGCACATTCTGTGGCAGGCCTGCCACAGCCAAAATCTGTAAAACCCTATTCCACAAGGAAGGTGGGCTCATCTTGGGCGGCTGCCCGAGGGGTCTCGGCTTTACAACTTTGCCGAGCAGCTACTTGGTCAGGGGCAAACACGTTTGCTAAATTCTACAAATTTGATACCCTGGCTGAGGAGGACCTGGAGTTCTCTCATTCGGTGCTGCAGAGTCATCCGCACTCTCCCGCCCGTTTGGGAGCTTTGGTATAATACCCATGGTCCTTACGGAGTTCCCAGCATCCACTAGAACGTCAGAGAAAATAAGAATTTACTTACCGATAATTCTATTTCTCGTAGTCCGTAGTGGATGCTGGGCGCCCATCCTAAGTGCGGATTGTCTGCAATACTTGTACATAGTTATTGTTAACTAAATCGGGTTATTGTTGTTGTGAGCCATCTTTCCAGAGGCTCCTATGTTTTCATGCTGTTAACTGGGTTCAGATCACAAGTTGTACGGTGTGGCTGGTATGAGTCTTACCCGGGATTCAAAATCCTTCCTTATTGTGTACGCTCGTCCGGGCACAGTATCTTAACTGAGGCTTGGAGGAGGGTCATAGGGGGAGGAGCCAGTGCACACCAGGTAGTCCTAAAGCTTTACTTTTGTGCCCAGTCTCCTGCGGAGCCGCTATCCCCCATGGTCCTTACGGAGTTCCCAGCATCCACTACGGACTACGAGAAAGAGAATTATCGGTAAGTAAATTCTTATCTGTTACTTGACATCACAAGTTAGGATTTCCAAGTTGGATAGTGGAGTGAACCGCTGGTCTAGTGTATGGCAAGCTTTAGTTAAAGTTAGTTTTTAGTAATTACAACAAGGCTTTAGGGTAGCAAGAAACCAAGAAAGGCACAATGCCGAAATGGCAGGTGGACGCTGGCATTCCTACTTATCATGTACCATACGCTGTAGGAAAGCCATCAAAGTTTTCATCTTCATTTGTGTAGAATGGTTTGTGTAACAGGACTATAACTGCTCAAGGAAGATTGACTGACTGAATACGGTCTGGTCTCTGGAACACCATTTCTATAAAGCTCCAAATAACTCAATTGACTTTTTTGTCCCATGCAAAATAATTGAGGTATTTGTTTGAGATTTGCTGTTACAGTGGGGGATAATGAGTTTTCTTGTATTTTTCTGTACTTTCTCAAATACAACCCCTCCTTGGTCTAGTGAGTTAGGCCAGGTATTCATGGTTTGCAGTCACTCAAGCAGGCATGCATTCTGAGTGTGAGACTACAACAGCCTGAGCTTTTTATGGTAGGAGGGAATGACGATGAATGTCCTGATCTGTCCATAACAGAAATGTAAGGGATATGTTTAGCAACGTGGCTGTTGGTATGCCTACGGTCTGACACCACTCAGGAAACTGGTGCCGGATCGCCCACAGCCAACATACCGAAGGAGAGTAAGGGTTAGGGGAGGGATTATGGTTGGGTGTGTGTGTGTGTGTGTGTGTGTGTGTGTGTGTGTGTGTGTGTGGGGGGGGGGGGGGTTTAGCCGTAGCTGCCACCCTACGAGGGTCAGAGTGGGGGGGGGGGGGTAAAAATATTCAAGGTCACATGGCATAGACCAAATGCATTTTATAATGTTAAATGTCATACATTGTGTACTACTTTGGTTTTTAGTACTAGCGAATGCGACCCAGTTATTGCTCTTTTGGATGTTTTTAGCAGCATGAATGTATTTAGGTATGGGCTGTGTATGTGTGAGGCATGGCTAATAGCACTGGTAATATAGCGTATCTTGTAGCTCTTGCGAGGTAGAGAATATGGGTAGCCATAAACTAGCAGTTAAAGGAGCATCATTGATTGTTAGGGGTGTTTGAGAGGCAGTGTAAATGGACACCTTGTAGTATATTAATGTGCTTATGTTTTAAACTCTAGTTTTTATACCAAAATGATAGCAAATTGTTCTTTCAATACTAGGTTGTTTATATATTGGAGAAAAAACATTCAAGAGCTGCCACAGGCTTTATTAAACCAATGGCCGACAAGAGTGGGGACCTTGCTAAGAAGTATGCTTTCTTTTCACCTGTGGACCATAGACTACCACGAATACACGTTCCACTTGTTGACTGCCCTGCAGATTTTCTGACCAGACCTCAAGATTTCACCAGCACACTTTTCATCTGCCGCATCACTAACTGGAGAGAGGACAGCAACTTTGCTGAGGGGTAAGAGTGTACAATTGTAATTAGAGTTCAAATTTAACTGTAAGAGACTTTGCAGGTTTTTTTGTGTTTGAAATAATTTACTTGATGGCTAGAATTAATCAACCGAACCCACTTATACAGATTACAGGTCAAACCATAAAATATCAAAACTTTCCTTTACCTCCAATACACTGAAGCTCCGAAGACCTGCTTGATCTCTAGCTTTAATCTGCTCTACCAATATGTGTATCATGTTTTGAGACAGCAAAGGAAATATTGGATAGCAGGTGGACGATCCTTACCTCATAAGTAAATCAAGGCCAAATTGCTGAACAGAATACAGTTTGCTTTTCTGTATAGCAGTCAAAATCCTGACCTTAACTAAAGTGAAATGTTGTGGCAGGAGACACAAATAGCAATTTAAGTAAGAAAACCCAGAAGGATCAATGAGTTGAGGTTTTCTCAAAGGGGAATGGGCCAGAATATTACAAGTCCAATAGGCGGGATTGTTTGTTTGCTAATGGATGTGCTTGCGCCGGTGTTTCTGCTTTCAGTTTTTTTTTTCCTGTTTACAAGGAAATTTGGCCATGATCAGAGGTAGTGTTTCCATGTTCTAGGTTATTTTTCTGATAATGAGTAATTCGATTATGTGCAGTAGAATAATGGGTAGAATTACTCTTTTAGCGCTGTTCTTTTCCTGCTTTGCTTAAGTGTTTTGTAATGTTTGTATTTTCTTCCAGCTTTCATGTTGTGTGACCCACAGCATAATACTGCTAGGACTTTATGAATGTATACAAATATCTGCACACATTCTGCAGTTTAAGCATGCAGTGTGTTTATCTGGCAATGAAGTTATGTTTGCCCCCTCAGGTATTGGGTTCTTTGTGTCCCCACTCTTTTGCCTGTATGACAAGTACCTTTTTGCTGCAAAAATCTCATGTTAAATGCCTTGTGTGAAAGGCATATGCAAGACCAGGCACCCTGTGTGTTCTTTGCAGAAAGACCTAGTTCAAGGGCTCCTTGTTTTGTGAAAATGAGAGAGCAGCACTGACTAATCAGACACTTGGATGGAAAGAAGATCTCGTGATCCTGGAGAGAACCCGGCATGCTTGTCACAGCTGCACTGTGAGAATTTGAGAAGAGAGGAAAGAATAATAATTATGATGATGATTAGGAAAAGTAAGTGGATCCGACATGCATGTAATTGCTGGGTTAAGGGTTACACAGAGGAAGCACCTTGGGTGCGGCTAATAAACCTCAGAAAACAGCATTGAAATTGAACAAGAATCACGATTTGCTGAACTCACAAGAGGGATTCGTGCCTTCACTACTGACTGGTTCACTGGGAGTTTGAGGCTCAGATCAGGCATCAAAACTATAATGGAGAACCGTGAGCGCTGCAAGATGAAATCAGATTTCACAGATCTCTAGTGAAGTATGTGCTGCCTTTCATTTTAATGTTTTTAAATCAAACACCAGGTACATTTTTTTTAGTATTTTTGTTAGGTACATACATGCACAGTTGAAAGCAAGATCTAATTTCACAGTGGAGTCACATTAATATGACCATCTCCTACATTTGACATTGGCAGCGCGTAGCCCATGAAGTAAGTTTGTGCGGTAGGCCATCTGCACACACATCACTCATTGCTGTCATGGGTGAAAGGGGCGATTTATCAGAGATGTCAACAGGGATGATTATTGGTTTTGATCTCCGTATTTCTGAAACCTCACAATTTCTGAACTGTTGCGTGCTGCTGTGGTGAATGTGTATCGTGAGTGGACAAATGGCACCATTACCAATAACTGACGTGGAAACTGCGGAGCGAAACATGCCATTGATGTGAGAGGGGAACGTCTGCTACGAAGGTGCACCGACCAACAAGCTACAATGGGAGCAGCTCACCATCAAAATGAACCTGGGGGCTGCCAGATTTGTGTCTAAAACGACAGTTCGGTGAACCCTACTGCATATGGGGCTCCGAAGTGGTTACTCTGGTTATTGGCTTGTGGTCATAATAATGTGACTTGACCATGTACAGATGTAGCCACCTTTATCTTGACTGGCTGAGGCGTTTGTCCCGATCGAGCATACGCAGCGTAGGGAGGCGCGCCTAGTCACAGAGAGGCGTACCTAATCGCACGGAGGCAGACAGAGCGTTTGGCGTTACCTTTACGTGTAATACCTGCAATCATCCACCAGATGTCGCCTTTTACAATCACCACTGCGCATGCGTGTGGTCTCCCGTAAAATACAATACTGAAATATATAATAAGGACTACTTTACTAAGCATCTCATTACGCTGCATACAGTAAATACTCATTACGCTACATTATTTAATACAGTAAATACTCATTATGCTGCATTATTTAATACAGTATATACGGTACAGACGCAAATAGTACAGCATACAGTATATGATCCATCTACAGTACTTTATGAATATGTGAGCGTCCAAGTCCCGCAGACAAAACCACATAAAACCAGTTGTTTACACTGTCGCAAATGGACGTGTTAGAAGTTCACTATTGCCTCTTGAGATTAGGAATTTTGTACAGTATGTTAGCTTCCTAATCCCATAGCCATTACAGCATAATCAAAACCAATGGATTTATTCATCTGTCTGCGGCGAAGTGGTGAAGTGTTCCGCTTCCTATACTCAGAGTCCCGAGTTAGATTTCTAAAGTACGAATGCATGTTAGTTTTTTCCAGACACTTTATTATTTTTTTATTCACATAAACCAGGGCAAAGCTGCAGGAGCGGTTCTGTTAAGGTTCTATGCACCGTACAGTACACATACAATTCTGTAGCAGGGCAGACTCAATTGAAATGGCTACCACCTATGACTCCTTGCTCCACGGAGGCCCTAGGCTACGGAGCAAGTAACAGTCCAGATTGTGCAGGCTATGGGGCAATGATGAAGGAGCGTCACAATCCCCTAGCTAAAATACACAGGGGCGATAGGACTAAGCGAGGTATATGCACATAACGATACACTGCAAAGTTCCCCATGGTTTTAATTATGCCTTTTCTTTGAACACAGTATTTTCGACTGCCTCGCCATACACCCATCCCACTTTCCCCTTCCCCCCTGGGAGCCTGCAATGTACATGCAGTAGACAGGGAGGGAGTTCCGATCAGGTTACAAGACGTGCAACAGTATACTACTGTATGTAGGAAAATCCCCCGCCCACTCTGATTTATGTGAAACCTGTGTGCACCCTTCCATTGAATGTATAACAAAGAAAAAAAATAATAATAAAGTGAATGTTACAGGAACACATTAAAAAAAGGTTGGCACTTCCTTCCCATTGGTGTTGGTTTATGCCTTAGGGGACTCGGACGCAAATACTTGTATTTGAAAAGCACGTATTTTCCACTGCCTCTCCCTACCCCCATTGCCCTTCCCCCCTGGGAGCCTGCACAGGTCATGCAGTGGACAGGGAGGGAGTTCAGGTCAGGTACAATACACAAATGCCGACAGTCTACAGTACTGTGTTGCTCAGTTAGTTGCGTCGGAATACACTAGTTTATACTCATTACCGCTGTGTATTTGTATATAGCGGAATGAATCGCTGCTGCAGATTTACTTAGATTTATGTGAAACCTGTGTGCACCCTTTCATTGAATGTATAACAAAGAAAAACAATAATAAAGTGAATGTCACGGGAACATATAAAAAAAAAAAGGTTGGCACTTTGGGACTCAAAGCTGGGACTCTCAGTGTGGGACGTAAGAGCCTTCATCGCTAGGTTGGTATGGAAGAGGAGACAATTAGCTACCAGAGGGTACCAACTCCAAGTTTCTGTGACCCCCACAAGGTTCATGGCAAGCGTCGGAACCCATGGTGGGTCTGAATTAACGGGCCCATTATAGTCTATGGGAAAATGAGTCCACTTTGCGTACTGATATCTCTGGTTCTGGGTGTCCCAGAGACTCGGGACTGGTACCATTTAAAAGAGGAGACTCTTGGCTTTCAGGGCAGACCAACAACTAGTTTATGTGACACTGGAAAGGGAAACAGTAAGCAACCGTATATCGGGTCCCCTCCAGTTGTCCGCCTAGCTTGCACAGGATGCAGGGTTTCTGGCTAGCTAGGAAATACTGTACAGAAATGCTAAGCATGGTAATTTGACATCCAGGAACATAGGGAGGAGTTTATCTCTCTCCATTATACTTAGAAAAATTACACTTGCCACTGTACGTTACAAGCTGTTCGTGCTAATTAGTACAATAGTAGAACATACTGTACAGAGATACTAAGTACAGTGATTTGGCATCCACAAACTTAGGGAGGAGCTTTAATCTCTCTCCATTGTAATCTTTCTAAGCATAATGGAGAGAGATAAAAGCTCCTCCCTAAATTCCTGGATGCCAAATTGCCATCCAGAGTATCGCTGTACTCTATGTTCTACTAGTGTACTAATTAGCACGAACAGCTTGTAACATACAGTGGCAAGTTTAATATTTCTATGTATAATGGAGAGAGATAAAAGCTCCCCAGTAAGTTCCTGGATGCCACATCACTGTACTTAGTATCTCTGTACAGTATTTTCTGTTAGGGTACTAATTAGCTGTTCGTGCTAATTAGTACCCTAATAGAACATACTGTACAGAGATACTAAGGACGGTGATTTGGTATCCAGGAACTTACTGAGGAGCTTTTATCTCTCTCCATTATACATAGAAAGATTAAACTTGCCGCTGTATGTTACAAGCTGTTCGTGCTATTAGTACCCTAATAGAACATACTGTACAGAGATACTACAGACAGTGATTTGGCTTCCAGGCACTTAGGGAGGAGCTTTTATCTCTCTCCAATATACTTAGAAAGATTACAGCGGAGAGAGATAAAAGCTCCTCCCTATGGTTCCTGGATGCCAAATCACTGTCTGTAGTATATCTATACAGTATGTTCTACTAGTGTACTAATTAGCTCGAGCAGCTTGTAACGTACAGTGGCAGTTTTGATCTTTCTATGTATAATGTAGAGAGATAAAAGCTCCTCCCTCAGTTCCTGGTTGCCAAATCACCATCCTTAGTCTCTCTGTATAGTATTTTCTATTAGGGTACTAATTAGCACAAACAGCTAATTAGTACCCTAATAGAAAATACTGTACAGAGATACTAAGTATAGTGATGTGGCATCCAGGAATTTACTGAGGAGCTTTTATCTCTCTCCATTATACATAGAAAGATTAATCTTGCCACTGTACGTTACAAGCTGTTCGTGCTAATTAGTACACTAGTAGAACATACTGTACAGAGATACTACATACAGTGATTTGGCATCCAGGAACCTTAGGGAGGAGCTTTTATCTCTCTCTATTATGCTTAGAAAGATTACAATGGATAGAGAATAAAGCTCCTCCCTAAGTTCGTGGATGCCAAATCACTGTACTTAGTATCTCTGTACAGTATGTTCTACTAGTGTACTAATTAGCACGAACAGCTTGTAACGTACAGTGGCAAGTTTAATCTTTCTATGTATAATATAGAGAGATAAAAGCTCCTCCCTAGGTTCCTGGTTGCCAAATTACCGTCCTTAGTATCTCTGTATAGTATTTTCTATTAGGGTACTAATTAGCACGAACAGCTAATTAGTACCCTAATAGATAATACTGTACAGAGATACTAAGTATAGTGATGTGGCATCCAGGAACTTACTGAGGAGCTTTTATCTCTCTCCATTATACATAGAAAGATTAATCTTGCCACTGTACGTTACAAGCTGTTCGTGCTATTTAGTACACTAGTAGAACATAGAGTACAGCGATACTCTGGACAGCAATTTGGCATCCAGGAATTTAGGGAGGATCTTTTATCTCTCTCCATTATACTTAGATAGATTACAATGGAGAGATTAAAGCTCCTCCCTAAATTCGTGGATGCCAAATCACTGTACTTAGTATCTCTGTACAGTATGTTCTACTAGTGTACTAATTAGCACGAACAGCTTGTAACGTACAGTGGCAATTTTAATCTTTCTATGTATAATATAGAGAGATAAAAGCTCTTCCCTAAGTTCCTGGTTGCCAAATCACCATCCTTAGTATCTTTGCATAGTATTTTCTATTAGGGTACTAATTAGCACGAACAGCTTGTAACGTACAGTGGCAATTTTAATCTTACTATGTATAATATAGAGAGATAAAAGCTCCTCCCTAAGTTCCTGGTTGCCAAATCACCATCCTTAGTATCTCTGCATAGTATTTTCTATTAGGGTACTAATTAGCACAAACAGCTAATTGGTACCCTAATAGAACATACTGTACAGAGATACTAAGTATGGTGATTTTGTATCCAGGAACTTATTGAGGAGCTTTTATCTCTCTCCATTATACATAGAAAGATCAAACTTGCCGCTGTACGTTACAAGCTGTTCGTGCTAATTAGTACCCTAATAGAACATACTGTACAGAGATACGAAGTATGGTGATTTGGCATCCAGTTAAAAGCTGTTCGTGCTAATTAGTATACTAGTAGAACATACTGTACAGAGATACTAAGAATGGTGATTTGGCATCTGGGAACTTCCAGAGGAGCTTTTATCTCTCTCCATTTTACATAGAAAGATTAAACTTTCCGCTGTACTTTACAAGCTGTCCGTGCTAATTAGTACCCTAATTGAAAATACTATACAGAGATACTAAAGACGGTTATTTGGCACCCAGGAATTTAGGGAGGAGCTTTTATCTCTCTCCATTATACTTAGAAAGATTACAATGGAGAGAGATAAAAGCTCCTCCCTAAGTTCGTGGATGCCAAATCACTGTCCTTAGTATCTCTGTACAGTATGTTCTACTAGTGTACTAATTAGCACAAACAGCTTGTAACGTACAGTGGCAAGTGTAATTTTTCTAAGTATAATGGAGTGAGATAAAAACTCCTCCCTATGTTCCTGGATGTCAAATTACCATGCTTAGCATTTCTGTACAGTATTTCCTATCTAGCCAGAAACCCTGTATCCTGTGCAAGCTAGGCGGACAACTGGAGGGGACCCGAAACACGGTTGCTTCCCGTTTCCTTTTCCAGTGTCACAAAAACTAGTGGTTGGTCTGCCCCGAAAGCCAAGAGTCTCCTCTTTTGTATGGTACCAGTCGTGAGTCTCTGGGACACCCAGAACCAGAGATATCAGTACGCAAAGTGGACCCACTTTCCCATAGACTATAATGGGACCGTTAATTCAGACCCACCATAGGTTCCGACGCTTGCCATGAGCCTTGTGGGGGTCACAGAAACTTGGGGTTGGTACCCTCCGGTAGCTAATTGTCTCCCCTTCCATACCAACCTAGTGATGAAGGTTCCCACCTCCCATGCTGAGAGTCACAAAGTGCCAACCTTTTTTTTTCTATGTTCCCGTGACATTCACTTTATTATTTTTTTTCTTTGTTGTACATTCAATGAAAGGGTGCACACAGGTTTCACATAAATCAAAGTAAATCTGCAGCAGCGATTCATTCCGCTATATACAAATACACAGCGGTAATGAGTATAAATTAGTGTATTCCAACGCAACTAACTGAGCAACACAGTACTGTAGATCGTCAGCATTTGTGTATTGTACCTGATCTGAACTCCCTCCCTGTCCACTGCATGACCTGTGCAGGCTCCCAGGGGGGAAGGGCGATGGGGGTAGGGAGAGGCGGTGGAAAACACTGTGCTTTTGAAATACAAGTATTAACGTCCGAGTCCCCTAAGGCATAAACCAACACCAATGGGAAGGAAGTGCCAACCTTTTTTTAATGTGTTCCTGTAACATTCACTTTATTATTATTATTTTTCTTTGTTATACATTCAATGGAAGGGTGCACACAGGTTTCACATAAATCAGAGTGGGCGGTGGATTTTCCTACATACAGTAGTATACTGTTGCACATGTCTTGTAACCTGATCGGAACTCCCTCCCTGTCTACTGCATGTACTTTGCAGGCTCCCAGGGGGGGAAGGGGAAAGTGGGATGGGGGTAGGGTGAGGCAGTGGAAAATACCGTGTTCAGAGAAAAGGCATAATCAAAACCATGGGGAACTTTGCGGTGTATCGTTATGCGCAAAGACCTCACTTATCCCTATCACCCCTGTGTATTTTAGCTAGGGGATTCTGATGCTCCTTCAGCATTGCCCCGTGACCTACCAAATCTGTGCTGTTACTTGCTCCATTGCCGAGGGCCTCCATTGGGCGAGGAGACACAGGCGGTAGCCATTTCAATTGAGTCTGCCCTGCTATAGAATTGTATGTATACCATATGGTGCATAGACCCTAAACAGTACAACTGCTCCTGCAGCTTTGCCCTAGTTTACGTGAATAACTCCCTCCCTGTCTACTGCATGACCTGTGCAGGATCCCAGGGGGGAAGGGCGATGGGCAAGCGGGAGGCGGTGGAAAATACTGTGCTTTTGAAATGCAAGTACTGTATGAGTCTGAGTCCCCAGTAGCCTCCTGCTAGCCTATTGCCCTTCCCCCCTGGGAGCCTGCACAGATCATGCAGTAGACAGGGAGGGAATTCAGGTCATGTGCAATACACAAACGCCGAATATCTACTGTATAGTACTGTTTTGCTCACAGTAGCGTCAGAATACACTCATTTCTACTCATTCCCGCTGTTTAGTTGCATTTAGCGTAAAGAATCGCTCCTGC
>NC_086447.1:361202477-361229977 GCF_028390025.1 Pseudophryne corroboree | reverse complement strand
GACCCGCTGTCCCACTCGCAGGCCGCAGTGTCCCGCGGTGGTGGGGAAATTGAGAGGCTCCTTTTGCTCGCTGATCTGCCTAGTAGAGCAGCGGTGAATAGACAGAGGGACTGGGGACATGCCAGCAGTTCACAGAGCGCTGGGCATGCCCCTACAGTGACACAAAGCGGAGGCTTGGAAGGCAGTCGCAGCATTCCCATGAAGCTGTGCCCCCTTTTGGCGAGGCCATGCGCCTTTTCCAGGCGGGCGCAGCTTCGATGCGCAGAGGGGTCCCGGGTCCGAAATAAGAAAAGTTGGGAGGTATGATTTATACGAGGGTGGTTCAATAAGTAAAGTAACAAGACCTCTAACGTTTAATGTTCCCATTCTAATTTCCTGGCAGGCCAGAGCAAGTAGACCACTGCTTCCCCCCCACAGCCATTAGACTTTAGCCTTATGCCAGTCATACTGTCCCAACATCAGTTTTAAGATGGTGGGACTGGTGGAAATATGGTCAGACATTGAGATGTAATCAGATTTCTGCATCTAAAGGGCACGTCAGCAGCTGAAATTAAACGCAAACTTGTCGAGGTGTACGGTGATAATGTCATGCCATAAAAATCAGGTTTGGTGTACTGCCTGTGGTAGATGTGCTTGGCCGGCCGTTTGTATCGCTGCTGATCTTGAACGTCTCTCCTGCCATTATCAATATGCAGTGCACCAATCACAAACCTGATTCTGTGACATGACGTTATAACAGTACACCTTGACAAGTTGGCAATGAATTTCAGCTGTTGATGTTGCCCTTTAGGCGCAGAAATCTGATCACACTAACACACCTCAATGTTTGACCCTGTTTCCGCCAGCTCTGCAATTTTACAACTGATCTAATAGGAGAAAACAGACACCCAACCGACTTTTCAATCATTTAAATTCCCACATATTACTGATATAAGGCGCAGTCTAATGGCTGTGAGAGAAAGCAGTGGTCTACTTGATCTGGCCTGGCAGGAAATTAGAATAAAATAAAGAACATTGCATATGTGAAAGGTCTTGTTACCTTACTTATTCAACCATTCTCCTGCTACCGGTCAAACGTTTAAGAACACATCCATTTTTTTATTGAAATTGAAGCAATTCAAGTTCAGTGAATAACCTATGAAGGTATAAAGGTTAGTGGTAAACTGCTAGAGGTTAAAAAAAAAATGCTGAAGTTCGCAAAAACTGAAACATAAAGTCAATTTCAGATATATTAAAAGAAAAAGGATTTTTATTTTTTTTGCGAGAACAAGTATTGTGTTAAGAGCTTACAGGTGTACTGCGGCAATGAAAAAGGCTTTCCCTGGGCCATGAAACACCTGCATTGGACTAGTGAAGACTGGAAAACATTTTATGCGTCTTTCAGACATCAGACCCGGGAAATTGCTGGGTCTAGCACGCCGGCAAATTCCGGGGTCTGAGCTCCATGACCATGGTCAGGAGAAGGTTCGCGGACCCGGGTCGTTTGCATTCAGACATACTAAAATCCTGGGTTGATACGTGTTCACACGCATAATCCCGGGGATTTTGATGCATATCTGAAAGGGGTATTATTGACTGAGTTTGGGATCTTTGGTTTATCACGCATGGTTTTTGTATGCTGTTGAGTAGGTGACAGGATAGTTCCTTAGTGTGAGAGGTTTATTTACTACTAGCGGACACTTCTTACTCAGGGAATAATTTTGAGGTGGTCATTGGTCTAATTAGGTTTTCTGATCTAAATGCTTTCATTTGCATCTTCTAAATATATGAAGACTACATTTCTGTAGTGATCAGTGATCTTTGGAGCCAAAATGTAGAATTTGTCACCGGACAGGTTTTTGTATGTCACCGGCTGGTATCCACTAGCTGGTACTCTTATTCTGGGCACAGTTATGTAAAGTACTGATCTCCGTAGCAATACTCTTGATTTACAGTGGAATTCAGAGCTTCATTTTCTGGGGCTCTGACTTCTGGAAATATGTAGAAAACTAAACCATATTAAAGAGAATATATATGATGTGTATCAAACGAGAAGGGACATGAAAGGGAACTTATTATTTTGTTATTAGTTTCCACTTGGAACCTGAAATACTACTGGGCGTTTAAAAAAAAAAAAAAAAAAAAAAAATATATATATATATATATATATATATATATATATATATATATATATAAATATGCAGAGCGCAAAATATATAGCCTTTAGTTAAAAATGTCTATATGGTTTCTGTAGATAAAGTCTAATTAAACTTGTACATTTTATTACAAAAACATTTACTTTCTAATTACATGTAATCGACGTTTGTTGAGCAAAATAAGAATCATTAATTTGGGGTAAGGACCACACTAACACACCAACATTGAAGTTATCAGCTAGGGGTAGCCATCAGTGGGTCCCCTGGGTAATTAGTTTTGCCATTGATTTGGGAGGTAAAATGGTGAAACTCTGCCGCTTTTATGTACTGCACATGTGCAATGGGCATCTTCTTTCAACTGTTTATGCGCAGTTACTGAAGTTCTGCCCTGGTGTGCTTGATTTTGCCAATCATTTCTGTGGGTCAATATGTCTTATTACTTCAGGCTCCACCTCCCTCTCCCCCTGCCTTGACTGCTACCCTTATTCTCCTTAAATCCCAGTTTCTGTGGCTGAAATCTGTGCCTTACTCTCCACCCTTCACCTACCCCATTGACTCCATTTCCCTGAATCATGCTCACACATTACCACGCCTGATCAACTTGTTCTTTTCTAGCACTTTCTCTTTATCTTACAAGAGAAACGCTCTCCTGAACCCTTCTCCATTGCTAACAACCATCCCATCTCTCTTCTTCTCTTTGCCCCTAAGCTTCTCATTTAGTATACAACCACCTCTTGTCCTACTCCTTCCAAGACATTCTCCAGTTTGGCTTACAGTCTCTTCTTTCCACAATAACTGCCCTCACAGGTCACCGATGACAGCCTCATGGTGTCATGGTCAAATCAAAATTCTAGAAATCTTTTGTTGTACTCCCTGACTTCACAGCAGCATTTGTTACTTCTGACTATTCCCATCTCCTCTAAAACCTTCTATCCATTGGGTTTTACAATTCCACTCTCCTGGTTTTTTCTATTTGTACAACAGCTCATTCTCTCATGTCTGGATCATGCAGGTTTTTTTTCCCTTTTTCTCTTCTCCTTTTTACACTTACTTTAGCAAGCTAATCCGTTCCTTTTTACTTTGATACCACCTGTATGCCAACAATACCCGATTGTATTTATTATTCCCTGTGCTTCTCTCTGTTCTCTCCCTTCTCACATCCTGCTTGTCAGCTTTCTCATACTGGATGGCACAACTCTTCCAAATTCTCTATATTTTTAAAGCTGAACTAGTATTTCCCCCCCCCCCCCCCCCCCCCCCCGCCAGCCAAAATTGTGTCTACTCCAGCTCTCTATCAAAACATTTTGCTTTCCTCTATTCCCCAGGTCTGATACAGTGCTACTTTGATAAATTTCTCTTGTGTCCTAGAAGATACTGGTGTCCTTTTAGTACCATGGGGTATAGACAGGTCCAGTAGGAGCCATGGGCACTTGAAGAATTTGATAGTGTGGGCTGGCTGTTCCTTTATGCCCTTCCTACCAGACTCGGTTTAGAAAATGTGCCCGGAGGAGCCGGTCACGCTTAAGGAAGCTCCTGAAGTGTTTTCTGCATTTATTTTATAATTGTTGTTTTCAGGCAGGGCTGGATGGCACCAGCCTGCCTGCTTCGTGGTATTTAGGGGGGGGGGGGGGGCGGGGGCGGAACGGCCCAACCTCTTGAAGGGTTAATGGTCCCTTTCCCCGCTGACAGGACACTGAGCTCCTGAGGGACCTATTCGCAAGCCCATCACGGCGAGCGTACATTCCCGCAGCACACCACCACCCCGAACACAGCCAGAAGAATGAAGAGCGGTGTGTACTGAGCCGGCGTCCCGGCTAGCGAGGCGCCAGCCATTATGGCAGCATGAGGTTACGGAGACGCATGGCTTCTAAACGGGGGGGAATGGGTCTCCGGACACAGTACACAACTGCATCCCCGTACTCTGTACACAGTACCCATACTGGCACAACAGCCTTAAAACGGTTTTCTCCATTTTAAGCACCAGATTCCTCAGCTAGTATAAAAAAGTGGGAAGACTGCGCGCCATTGAAGGGGTGGGGCTACACATGAGAGGATCCAGCAGCTCACCAGTGCCATTTCCCTTCTGCAGTGGACACAGACGCTGACTGACGTGGACGCGCAGCTCCTCCAGTGTGACTACAAATTACCTCAGCGGGTCATAGCAGGGGGGAACGATTACTAGTGTACTAAGTCCCCTATCAGGGTACTTAGCCTGCGACCCGGCTAAGCTTGGCATTAGCGATAAGGGCGCAGTGGGAGCTGGCTCCAAACATCTGTGTCTCCCTGAAGGGCTCTTTGTGGGTTAATTGTGCTTAACCTTTCCTCTGTGTGTGCTGTCACATTACATTATGTCAGGCAAAGAGTGTGTGTCTTGTACCGCAGTGTTCCTCTTCACCAGGGGGCTCACTACTCAGGGTTCACAGACTAGCGGGGCTGAACCGGAATGGGTTAATTCTCTTAAGGGAATGATCTCAAGTCTTTCTACTAAATTGTCCCGCAATGAAAAGAGATACAAGACTTAAAACAGACTGTGGATGAGTTTGTGAACAGAGACTCAGTCCCCAAGACAGCGTCTCAATCCCTTCCCAAAAGCGATCTCTGGCCCATATCCTGCAGTCTGACTCTGACGCTAACAGGTCAGACATGGAAAAGGTGGAGGGGATGCAGCTCTGTCACAGGTAACAGAGGCTCTTATAGAGGCTATCAGAGATGTTCTGCATATTCCTGATAAGGTGTCAGAGGAGTGTGAGGAATCTTATTTTAATGTAAAAAAGAAGTCCTCAGTCACTTTTCCTGCGTCAAAGGAATTTAATAGTCTGTTTGACGAACCATGGGTTAATCCTGATGAGAAGTTTCATATCCCTAAAAGATTGCTCTCATCTTTTCCTTTTCCTCTGGAGGATAGGCGAAAGTGGACGCATCAGTGTCTAGGCTGTCACGTAAAATTGTATTGCCTGTTCCTGGTGCAGCCTCCCTGAAAGACACGGCTGATCGTAAAATTGAGACTACACAAATCATTGTACATAGCTGCTGGGGTGGCCTAAAGACCCACTATTGCATGTGCGTGGATCACTAAAGCCATTGCAAAATGGTCAGGTAACCTAATTGATGGGTTAGATTCCTTATCTGGGGGGAAGTTGTCTTACTCCTGCAGCATATACAGGACTCTGCGAACTTTATGGTGGAAGCCATAAAGGAAATAGGCATGCTTAACGCATGCACAACTGCTATGGCAGTGTCGGCACACAGAGTCAGGAGAGGCATTGTTCGGAGATTAATTAGACAAATGGATCTCCACAGCTACTGCAGGTAAGTCTACGTATCTTCCTTCCGCAGCACCCCCAGCCAAGAAGACTTATTCAGCTTCTAAGTTATAGTCCTTTCGGACGGCCAAGTTTAAGGGCAAATCCAGAGGTGCTTCTACATCCTCCAGCGGCGCAAGAGGTAAACCACGCAAACCGGCAACAGCTGGTGCTCAGGCTCTGCTTCCTCAAAGACTTCAGCATGATGGTGGACCGCAATGCCTGGAAGGCTGTCAGATGGGAGCTCGCCTACAATTCTTCAGTCAAATCTGGTCAAATTCGTGCCAGGATCCTTGGGTCATAAATCTTGTTTCCCAGGGCTACAGACTAGAGTTCCAAGAGCTCCCAACTCGCAGATTCTTCAAATCAGGCTTGCCAGTTTCACAAGAGGCAAGTATAACTTTACAACATGCCATCCACAAACCGGTACAGACTCGCGTCATTGTTCCAGGTCCACCTCATCAGCTAAACAAGGGGTACTATTCCAACTTGTTTGTAGTACCGAAACCGGACGGTTCGGTAAGACCAATTTTGAACCTCAAGTCATTGAACCCGTACTTGCGAGTGTTCAAATTCAAGGTGGAGTCTCAGAGTGGTGATCTCAGGTCTGGAGGAGGGGTAATTCCTAGTGTCTCTGGATATCAAGGATGCGTACCTTCACATTCCGATCTGGCCACCTCATCAGGCTTCTCTACGGTTTGCACTGCAGGACTGTCACTACCAGTTCCAGGCCCTGCCATTTGGCATCTCCACGGCACCGAGGGTGTTCACCAAGGTGATGGCAGAAATGATGTTTCTACTCCGCAAACGGAGTGAACATAATTCCGTACCTGGTTGATCTCCTGATAAAAGCACCGTCCAGGGAAAGGTTGCTGGACAGCATTGCTCTCTCAACCAAACTTCTCCAGGATCATGGGTGGATTCTGAATCTTCCGAAATCTCACCTAGAGCCAACACGGCGGCTCCCATTCCTGGGAATGATACTGGATAAGGAGTCGCAGAAGGTGTTCCTTCTGTTGGAAAAGGCATTAGTAATCGAGTCGATGGTTCGGGATGTCCTGAAGCCAACCCGGATATCGGTGCATCTATGCATTCGCCTTCTGGGGAAAATGGTGGCCTCTTACGAGGCGCTTCAATACGGAAGGTTTCACGCAAGACCCTTCCAGCTCGATCTGTTGGACAAATGGTCCGGATCGCATCTTCACTTGCACCAGAAGATCCGTCTGTCGCCAAAAGCCAGGATCTCCCTTCTGTGGTGGCTACAGACTTCTCACCTCATCGAGGGTTGGAGGTTTGGCATTCAGAACTGGATTCTGCTAACCACAGACACAAGCCTCCAAGGTTGGGGAGCAGTCACACAGGGGGTGCAGTTTCAAGGAAGATGGTCAAGTCAGGAAGTCATCCTTCCAATCAACATTCTGGAACTCAGGGCCATATACAATGCCCTTCTGCAGGCCTCACATCTTCTTTAAGATCGGGCCATTTAGATGCAGTTGGACAATGTGACGGCAGTAACGTACATAAACCGACAGGATGGAACAAAAAGCAGAGCAGCAATGTCAGAGGTGTCAAGAATTCTCCTCTGGGCAGAGAGAAACGCTGTGGCATTGTCAGCAGTCTTCATTCCGGGAGTAGACAACTGGGAAGCAGACTTCCTCAGCAAACACGACCTACACCCGGGGGAGTGGGGACTTCACCCGGAAATGTTCAGGTACTTGACAAGTCGATGGGGGTATCCACAGATCGACATGGCCTCTCGTCTCAACAAGAAGCTCAAGCAGTTTTGTTCCAGGTCGAGAGACCCACAGGCGGTGGTGGTAGACGCCCTGACGACTCCATGGGTTTATCAGATGGTGTACGTGTTTCCTCCACTTCCTCTGATCCCAAGAATTCTCAAAAGAATAAAAAGGGAAAAAGTTCAAGCAATTCTAATTGCTCCGGACTGGCCAAGAAGGGCCTGGTATGCGGACCTTCTGGAGATGCTCCTTGAAGATCCATCGCTTCTACCTCTTCGCGAGGATCTTCTGCAACAGGGCCCGTTCGTCTATCAGGACTTACCATGTCTGCGTTTGACGGCATGGCAGTTTAACGGCTGATTCTAGCCAGGAGAGTGATCCCTAACAAGGTTATCCCGGCTATGAACCAAGCCAGGAAGGGGGTAACGTCTAAGCATTACCATCGTATTTGGAAGAAATACGTCTCTTGGTGTGAGAGCAGAAAATTTTCTGCAGTGGAATTCCATCTGGGACGTTTCCTTCTTTTTCTACAAGCAGGAGTGGATGTGGGCCTATGTCTGGGCTCCATAAAAGTCCAGATTTCAGCCTTGTCCATTTTCTTTCAGAAACAATTGGTTTCTCTCCCTGAGGTCTAGACGTTCTTGAAATGCGTTCTGCGCATCCAACCTCCCTTTGTGCCTCCCACGGCACCTTGGGATCTCGATGTGGTGCTGCATTTCCTCCAATCAGACTGCTTTGAGCCGTTGCAGGAGGTGGACGTAAAATTTCTTATATGGAAGATCGTCACACTGTTGGCCTTGGCTTCAGCAAGACGTGTGTCAGAGCTAGGGGCTTTGTCTCACAAAAGTCCCTATTTAATTTTCCATGAGGTAAGAGCTGAACTCAGAACTCGTCAGAAATGTCTTCCTAAGGTGGTGTCTGCGTTACATATCAACCAACCTATTGTGGTCCCGGTTGTCACCGACACCTCTGCTACTTCAATGTCTTTGGATGTTGTGAGGGCTTTGAAGGTGTATGTGAAAATAACAGCTCGTCACAGAAAGACAGACTCACTATTTGTTCTTTATGATCCCAATAAGATTGGGTGTCCTGCTTCAAAGCAGACTATTGCACGCTGGATCAGACTTACTATCCAGCATGCTTATTCAACGACATGTTTGCCATGTCCAAAATCTGTACAGGCCCACTCTACTAGGTTGGTGAGTTCTTCTTGGGTGGCTGCCCAGGGTGTCTCGGCTTTACAGCTCTGCCGAGCAGCTACTAGGTTAGGTTCGAACACGTTTGCAAAGTTCTACAAGTTCGATACTTTGGACTCTGAGGACCTTCAGTTTGGTAAATCAGTTCTGCAGGAACCTCCGCACTCTCTCACCCGGTTTGGGAGCTTTGGTACATCCCCATGGTACTAAATGGACCCCAATATCCTCTAGGACGTAAGAGAATATAGGATTTTAATTGCCTACCGGTAAATCCTTTTCTCGTAGTCCGTAGAGGATACTGGGCGCCTGCCCAGTATTTCGTTCTTCCTGCACTTACTTGGTTAAGTAATGTTGGTTCAGCCGTTGCGGTTCCTGTTCCAAGTTTGGTTAGCTCTGCTTTCCTCTTGTGTGTGCTGGTTCGGAATCTCACCACTATCCTTATCTATCCTTCTCTCGAAGTATGTCCGTCTCCTCGGGCACAGTTTCCTAGACTGAGTCTGGTAGGAGGGGCATAGAGGGAGGAGCCAGCCCACACTATCAAATTCTTAAAGTGCCCATGGTTGCTAGTGGACCTGTCTATACCCCGTGGTACTAAATGGACCCCAGTATCCTCTACGGACTACGAGAAAAGGATTTACCAGTAGGTAATCAAAATCCTATTTTTACTTATCTTCACACAACCAATCCCTTTTGCAATCGTACCAGTTCCATCATCACATTTCCAGAATAGTTTCCTTCCTTACTCTGGACGCTACCAAAACTGTCATTCATGCTTTTATGATATATTGTAATCTCCTCTCAGGCATTTTTAGATCCCACCTTGCTTCTCTTCAGTATATCCTTAATTTGCCACCTGCCTCCTTTTCCTCTCGTCACTCTGCTGTCACCCTCTCTGGCAGTCACTCCACTGGCTGTCTATTACACCCAGAATTACATTCAAACTCCTCTGTCTCATTTATAGCCTCACTGTTTCTTCCTAAATTCCCACCCTTATTTCCACACTTTCTCTCCTGCCTTTATTGCACTGCTAGAGATTGCCGGCTCTCACTCCTTGATCACCACTCAAAATATTGCCTCCAGCATTTGGTTCAGTACTAACCTCTGTAATGACCTTGTTTTCTGCATTAGACTTTCATCTAGTCTTCAAGCAGGCTGTTAAACTATTTTTTTCATTTTACACTAGCTCAGCCCTTTCCACTTAGATCTGTAGTCTGCGCTCTTTTCTTCTATTGAGTCCACCCTCCATACCACCATAAGCTTGTTTTAGTAGGAACCTCTTTCTTTCATTTTCTCCATCATTATGCTAACTGCCCAATGTAATTATGTAACTATGTGAATGTATGAGTGTTTTACCTATGTATACAGCTGTCAATATTATCTCCCTGCTCACCACTGCGGATCCGTTATAGCATCTTATCTTATAAGTAAAATAGGATAATTAATGTGTCGGGTACTGAATGGGCTGTGTAAATAATTGGACTGAATGCATAAATGGCAAGGCAGGCCATCTTGAAAAATGGTATCCGGACTCCAGGTCGACACCAAATGGTCGACACCTGAAATAGGTCGACATGAAAAAGTACGACATGAGTTTTTCACTTTTTTTTTTTTTTACTTTTTCATACTTTACGATCCACGTGGACTACAATGGGGAACAGTAACCCGCGAGGCACCTTTTCCGAAAGTGAGCCATGCGTGGGGACACGGTGCACTAATTGGGGTTCCCGGTCAAACTACGAAGAAAACGACACCAAAAAAACAAACTCATGTCGACTTTATTCATGTCGACCTTTTGTCCATGTCGACCAATTCCAAGTGTCGACCAATTGGTGTCCGACCTAAGGTGTGTCGACCTGGAGTCCCAGACCCTGAAAAATAAGACTGTTGTGTTCCATATCCAAGTACCATACAATCCCCAAACAGATTTATTTTTTTTAATAGAGAAGTTTTGTTTACAACAATATGACTATGATTATTATTATAATAATAATAATAGTTTTATTTATATAGTGCTCTTTCTCCAATAGGACTCAAGGCGCTTTATGCCATTTCTTAGCCTTATTGTAGTGTATTTGTTAGTAAGACCTACAGTATGTATCTGTTCCGAAAGACAGGAATATCAAAGGGACGCTCAAGCAAAGTATGGATTTCTGGCAGGCTTCAGTGAAACTCAAAAAAGATGTTGGAATCTATATGGACACCAACAATATAACAATTGGCAACATACTGTAGTGATGTTTTCAGGGCAAGGACTGAATTATCTGTTACTCCTAAAATTTTAACCTGCTGAAGAGGAGTATAAAAGCATGGTGGAACTTGGTTGTTGATGTATAAACACTATTATTTCATGTATTTTTTTCATCTCACTAGGGAACAACCTCATTATACTGATGACAATTTGTGTATTTATATTTTCAAAAAGAGACCTATGAGTATATTAAGTGTTTGGGTTTGTTTTTTTCCTTAAATTGTAAAGCGGTACATTTTAATGGAGTTGACCACCTAAACCTAAGAAAATAGATATGTGCTGCCTTTAGACTTGATACTCTAAGGCAGTAGTGGTAAATATTACTGTGTTTCCCAAATGTAGTTCTCTTGTAACCCCAGTTCTAAGTTCATGACTGAGTGACACAATGGTTTAATGAAGAACCAGTGTTATGTTCCAGCATGTGTGTCACAATAAAGGGCTACCATTGCTATGGTTGATCCTTGCTAAGTTTTTAATCTAGGTCCAACCTGCTCTGAATACTCTACCTACACAGCCACACTGAGCGGAAGTGGGATATCAAATGTTCAAAGCAGTGCTTGACAACCATAGTCATGTTCTGTAATAGAGCTGTGTATAGAGTGTGAGAATGTTAAATTCAATATGTACAAAAGACGTTGGTTGAGGATGGTGGGGTTTTTTATGCTTAGCTACAGCTATAATTACAGAGAAGAGATTATTGATTCAGATTTCTGGTATTCATATAGTGTAGCATATACCTATACAGACTGCATTCATTTTTTCTCTTACGTCCTAGAGGATGCTGGGGACTCCGTAAGGACCATGGGGTATAGACGGGCTCCGCAGGAGATAGGGCACCTAAAAAGAACTTTTACTATGGGTGTGCACTGGCTCCTCCCTCTATGCCCCTCCTCCAGACCTCAGTTAAATCTTGTGCCCAGAGGAGAATGGGTGCACTGCAGAGAGCTCTCCAGAGTTTTCTGTTGAAAAAGAATTTTGTTAGGTTTTTTATTTTCAGGGAGTCCTGTTGGCAACAGGCTCCCTGCATCGTGGGACTGAGGAGAGAGAAGCAGAGCTGGCTTGTCAAGTTGGGCACTGCTTCTAAGGCTACTGGACACTATTAGCTCCAGAGGGTGTCGGAACACAGGTCTCACCTGGGGTTCGTCCCGGAGCCGCGCCGCCATCCTCCTCACAGATGCCGAAGATAGAAGCCGGGTGAGTATGAGAAGGCAGAAGACATCTTAGGCGGCAGAAGACATCAGATCTTCATGAGGTAAGGCGCGCAGCGGTAAGCTGCGCGCCATTGCTCCCAGTCACACACACAGCAGCACTGAAGGGTGCAGGGCGCAGGGAGGGGCGCCCTGGGCAGCAATATTCCTCACTTTTGCGCAAATCAGATAGAATAGGCTGCGGAGGCAGTAAATCTAAGATCCCCCGCCATTTTAATAGAAAAGTTACTGGGACCGAAGCCCGCCGTCGGGTGGGCGGGGCTTGATCCTCAGCACTAACCAGCGCCATTTTCTCCACAGAAGCTGCATGCATGAACGCTGGCTCCCTGGTCTCTCCCCTGCTGAACTTCACAGGCTGGAAAAAAGAGGAGGGGGGCACATTAGCGATGCAGTGAGTGTTAATTGGTATATTATATATATAAAAAAGCGCTATCTGGTCAGATTTTTTCCAGTGTTTTTAAGCGCTGGTGTGTGCTGGCATACTCTATCTCTGTCTCTCCTAAGGGCCTGGTTGGGGTTTTGTCCCCTTGTAGGTTAAGCCCTGTGTGTGTGGGGTGTCGGTACGTGTGTGTCGACATGTCTGTGGCGGAAGGCTTCTCCAAGGAGGAGGTGGAGCAAATGAGTGGTGTGTCCCCGTCGGTTGTGCCGACTCCAGATTGGATGGACATGTGGCATATGTTGAATGCAAGTGTGGCATCTTTACATAAAAGGCTTGATAAGGCTGACTTAAGGGGAACATCAGGGGGTCAATCCTCGGATTGGACCGACTCACAGGGCCCGTCGGGGTCTCAAAAGCGTCCCTTAACACAAGACACTACTACCGACACGGATTCTGACTTCAGTGTCGACTACGACGAAGTAAAATTGCACCCTAGGGTGACTAAAACCATTCAGTGTATGATTGTGGCAATAAGGGATGTGTCGCATATTGAGGATGAACCCTCGGTCCCCGACACAAGGGTACACTTGTTTAAGGGAAAGAAACAGATTATTAATTTTCCCGCATCTCATGAATTAAATGATTTCTTTGGAAAAGCTTGGGAGACTCCGGAAAAGAGACCGCAGATCCCCAAAAGAATTTATGGCATACCCCTTCCCTAAGCAGGACAGGGAGTTTTGGGAATCATCCCCCACTGTGGACAAGGCCCTGACGCGCTTGTCCAAGAAAGTGGCGCTACCTTCTCCTGACACAGCGGCCCTTAAGGACCCTGCAGATCGCAGGCAAGAAACTACCTTAAAGTGTATTTATTCTCATACGGGTGCTGTGCTAAGACCGACAATTGCGTCGGCATGGGTGTGTAGCGCAATTGCAGCTTGGACAGATGAGCTGACAGATCAATTTGATAATATGGATAAGGATACTATATTCTTAACTCTAGCCCATATAAAAGACGCAGTCTTATTTATGAGGGATGCTCAAAGGGACATTGGATTGCCAGCTTCCAGGGCCAATGCCATGTCTATCTCAGCGAGAAGATCCTTATGGACTCGCCAATGGACGGGTGATGCGGATTACAAAAAACATATGGAAGTATTACCCTATAAGGGTGATGTATTGTTTGGGGATGGACTGACGGACCTGGTTTCCACAGCTACAGCAGGTAAATCAAATTTTTTACCATATGTTCCCCAACAGCAAAAGAAAGTAACACCCTATCAGATGCAGTCCTTTCGGTTGCACAAGTCCAGAAAGGTCGGGGATCCTCTTTCCTCGCCAGAGGTAAGGGCAGAGCCAAAAGAGCACCTCTCCGGCTGCTCCAAAACCCACAGCATGACGCTGGGGCTCCCCTGAGGGAGTCTGCACCGGTGGGGGCATGTCTTCGACTTTTCAGTCAGGCCTGGGTCAGATCAGACCTGAATCCCTGGGTGTTGGAAATAGTTTCCCAGGGTTACAAATTGGAATTCGAGAAGGTGCCCCCGCGCCGATTTTTACCAGCTTCCACAGCGGAAATGGATATAGTGTTAGCTGCAATTCAAACGCTGTGTATACAGCAAGTGATAATCAAGGTTCCCCTGCACCAGCAGGGAAGAGGTTACTACTCAACCCTATTTGTGGTCCTGAAACCGGACGGTTCGGTCAGACCTATTTTGAACCTGAAATCCTTAAACCTGTACATAAAAAGATTCAAATTCAAAATGGAATCACTCAGAGCGATAATAGCCAACATGGAGGAGGGGGAGTTTATGGTGTCTCTGGACATAAAGGATGCGTACCTTCATGTCCCCATATATGCCCCCCATCAGGAATACCTGAGATTCGCTGTACAGGATTGTCATTACCAATTTCAGACGTTGCCGTTTGGACTTTCCACGGCCCGAGTATTTTCACCAAGATAATGGCGGAAATGATGGTGGTCCTGCGCAAGCTTGGAGTCACAATTATCCCATACTTGGACGATCTCCTGATAAAAGCGAGATCAAGGGACAAATTGCTGAGCAGTGTGGCGCTCTCTCTGAGAGTGCTCCGGCAGCACGGGTGGATTCTAAATCTACCGAAGTCACAGTTGATTCCGACAACTCGACTACCGTTCCTAGGTATGATACTGGATATGGAACAAATGAAGGTCTTCCTCCCAATAGAGAAAGCTCAGGACATCCAGAACATGGTCAGAGACCTGCTAAAACCGAAAAGGGTGTCAGTCCACCAATACACTCGAGTTCTGGGAAAAATGGTGGCGGCCTACGAGGCTATTCCCTTCGGAAGGTTCCATACAAGGACTTTTCAATGGGACCTTCTGGACAAGTGGTCCAGGTCCCATCTGCACTTACATCGGAAAATAACTCTGTCCCCAGGGCCAGAGTGTCTCTCCTGTGGTGGTTACAAAGTGCTCACCTGCTGGAGGGTCGCAGGTTCGGAATTCAGGATTGGATCCTGGTTACCACGGACGCGAGCCTCCGAGGATGGGGAACGGTCACACACGGAAAAAATTTTCAGGGTCTTTGGTCAGACCAGGAGTCCTGTCTACACATCAATGTGTTGGAACTCAGGGCCATTTACAACGGCCTTCGACAAGCGGAGAGTCTTCTTCGAAACCTACCGGTTCTGATTCAATCAGACAATGTCACAGCAGTGGCTCATGTGAACCGCCAAGGCGGGACAAGAAGCAGAGTCGCGATGGCGGAAGCCACAAGGATTCTTCGCTGGGCGGAAAATCATGTAAGCGCTCTTTCGGCTGTCTTCATTCCGAGAGTGGACAACTGGGAAGCAGACTTCCTCAGCAGACACGATCTCCATCCAGGAGAGTGGGGACTTCATCAAGAAGTCTTTGCAGACATAACACGTCTTTGGGGAACTCCTCAAATAGACATGATGGCGTCACGCCTCAACAAAAAGCTTCGGAGGTATTGTGCCAGGTCTCGGAACCCTCAGGCAGTGGCAGTAGATGCGCTGATAACACCGTGGCTGTTCAAATCGGTCTACGTGTTTCCTCCTCTTCCTCTCATCACAAAAGTGTTGAGGATCATAAGGCAAAGAAACGTACAGACAATACTCATTGTCCCAAACTG
Organism: Pseudophryne corroboree; assembly: GCF_028390025.1. Taxonomy (NCBI): domain Eukaryota; kingdom Metazoa; phylum Chordata; class Amphibia; order Anura; family Myobatrachidae; genus Pseudophryne; species Pseudophryne corroboree. The sequence continues at coordinate 361,214,645 of NC_086447.1, read as the reverse complement.
GCCTCGAAGGGCCTGGTACTCAGTTCTACAAGAGATGCTCACAGGAGATCCCTGGCCTCTTCCTCTGAGGGAAGACCTGTTGCAACAGGGGCCCTGTGTATTTCAAGACTTACCGCAGTTACGTTTGACAGCATGGCGATTGAACGCCGAATCCTAGCGAAAAAGGGGATTCCGGAAGAGGTCATCCCTACTTTAATAAAGGCTAGGAAGGAGGTGACGGTTAAACATTATTACCGTATCTGGCGAAAGTATGTGTCTTGGTGTGAGACCAAGAATGCACCTACGAAAGATTTTCATCTGGGTCGTTTTCTCCACTTCCTACAGACAGGAGTGGATATGGGCCTGAAATTAGGCTCTGTTAAGGTACAGATTTCGGCCCTCTCGATTTTCTTTCAGAAGGAATTGGCTTCTCTTCCAGAAGTCCAGACGTTTGTAAAGGGAGTGCTGCATATCCAGCCCCCTTTTGTGCCTCCAGTGGCTCCATGGGACCTGAACGTGGTGTTGCAGTTCCTAAAATCACACTGGTTTGAACCGCTTAACAAGGTTGAGTTGAAATTTCTTTCCTGGAAGGTGGTCATGCTGTTGGCCTTGGCATCAGCAAGGCGAGTGTCTGAATTGGCGGCTTTGTCACACAAGAGCCCCTATTTGATTTTTCATGTGGATCGAGCTGAATTGAGGACACGTCCGCAATTTTTGCCTAAGGTGGTTTCTTCATTCCATATGAATCAACCTATTGTGGTGCCTGTGGCTACAAGTGACCTGGAAGATTCCAGATCCCTGGATGTAGTCAGGGCCTTAAAAATTTATGTAGCCAGAACGGCTAAAATTAGGAAAACAGAGGCTCTATTTGTCCTGTATGCTGCTAATACGATTGGCGCACCTGCTTCGAAGCAGACTATTGCTCGCTGGGTCTGTAATACGATTCAGCATGCTCATTCTACGGCTGGATTGCCGATATCAAATTCGGTTAAAGCCCATTCCACTAGGAAGGTGGGCTCTTCTTGGGCGGCTGCCCGAGTTGTCTCGGCATTACAGCTTTGCCGAGCGGCTACTTGGTCGGGGTCAAATACTTTTGCTAAATTCTACAAGTTTGATACCCTGGCTGATGAGGACCTAGCGTTTGCTCAGTCGGTGCTGCAGAGTCATCCGCACTCTCCCGCCCGATTGGATGCTTTGGTATAAACCCCATGGTCCTTACGGAGTCCCCAGCATCCTCTAGGACGTAAGAGAAAATAAGATTTTAAACCTACCGGTAAATCTATTTCTCCTAGTCCGTAGAGGATGCTGGGCGCCCGTCCCAGTGTGGAAACTCTGCAAGACTTGTATATAGTTGTTGCTTTAAATAGGGTTATGTTACAGTTGTATAGGTCGTGGACCTTTACTGTTGTTTTGTTCATACTGTTAACTGGTTGTGTATGTTCCAGGTTACATGGTATGATTGGTGTGGGCTGGTATGAATCTTGCCCTTGGATTTCTAAATCCTGCCTTGTATTGTCCATCTCCTCTGGGCACAGTTCTCTAACTGAGGTCTGGAGGAGGGGCATAGAGGGAGGAGCCAGTGCACACCCATAGTAAAAGTTCTTTTTAGGTGCCCTATCTCCTGCGGAGCCCGTCTATACCCCATGGTCCTTACGGAGTCCCCAGCATCCTCTACGGACTAGGAGAAATAGATTTACCGGTAGGTTTATAATCTTATTTTCTCTAACGTCCTAAGTGGATGCTGGGGACTTCGTAAGGACCATGGGAAATAGCGGCTCCGCAGGAGACTGGGCACATCTAAAGAAAGCTTTAGGACTAACTGGTGTGCACTGGCTGCTCCCCCTATGACCCTCCTCCAAGCCTCAGTTAGATTTCTGTGCCCGACGAGAAGGGTGCACACTAGGGGCTCTCCTGAGCTTCTTAGTGAAAGTTTTAGTTTAGGTTTGTTATTTTCAGTGAGACCTGCTGGCAACAGGCTCACTGCATCGAGGGACTAAGGGGAGAAGAAGCGAACTCACCTGCGTGCAGAGTGGATTGGGCTTCTTGGCTACTGGACATTAGCTCCAGAGGGACGATCACAGGTTCAGCCTGGATGGGTCCCGGAGCCGCGCCGCCGGCCCCCTTACAGAGCCAGAAGAGCGAAGAGGTCCGGAAAAATCGGCGGCAGAAGACGTTCCTGTCTTCAATAAGGTAGCGCACAGCACTGCAGCTGTGCGCCATTGCTCTCAGCACACTTCATACTCCGGTCACTGAGGGTGCAGGGCGCTGGGGGGGGGCGCCCTGAGACGCAATAAAACACGATAAAAATACCTTACATGGCAAAAAATGCATCACATATAGCTCCTGGGCTATATGGATGCATTTAACCCCTGCCAGAATATACAGAAAAACGGGTGATAAGGCCGCCGAAAAGGGGGCGGAGCCTATCTCCTCAGCACACTGGCGCCATTTTCCCTCACAGCTCAGTTGGAGTGAAGCTCCCTGGCTCTTCCCTGCACTACAGAAAGGGTTAAAAAAGAGAGGGGGGCACTAATTAGGCGCAGTATTAAAACATACAGCAGCTATAAGGGGAAAAACACTTATATAAGGTTATCCCTGTATATATATATAGCGCTCTGGTGTGTGCTGGCATACTCTCCCTCTGTCTCCCCAAAGGGCTAGTGGGGTCCTGTCCTCTATCAGAGCATTCCCTGTGTGTGTGCTGTGTGTCGGTACGTTTGTGTCGACATGTATGAGGAGAAAAATGATGTGGAGACGGAGCAGTGTGTCTGTAACAGTGATGTCACCACCTAGGGGGTCGACACCTGAGTGGATGTACTGTTGAAAATTACATGACAGTGTCAGCTCTGTATAAAAAAACAGTGGTTGACATGAGACAGCCGGCTACTCAGCTTGTGCCTGTCCAGACGTCTCATAGGCCGTCAGGGGCTCTAAAGCGCCCGTTACCTCAGATGGCAGATACAGACGCCGACACGGATACTGACTCCTGTGTCGACGGTGAAGAGACAACCGTGATTTCCAGTAGGGCCACACGTTACATGATTGAGACAATGGAAAATGTTTTATACATTTCTGATAATACGAGTACCACCAAAAAGGGGGTTCACTACGGCTGGCCGGCGGTCGGGCTCCTGGCGACCAGCATACCGGCGCCGGGAGCCCGACCGCCGGCTTACCGACAGTGTGGCGAGCGCAAATGAGCCCCTTGCGGGCTCGCTGCGCTCGCCACGCTACGGGCACGGTGGCGCGCTACGCGCGCCACACTATTTTATTCTCCCTCTATGGGGGTCGTGGACCCCCACGAGGGAAAATAAGTGTCGGTATGCCGGATGTCGGGCTCCCGGCGTCGGTATACTGAGCGCCGGGAGCCCGACCGCCGGTATACAGAAGACCACCCCCAAAAAGGGGTAATATGTTCGGTGAGGGAAAAACTACCTGTAGTTTTCCTGAATCTGAAAAATAAAACACCCCCTAGGGGGGATAAGGCGCTCACACGCTTGTAAGAACAAGGGCTCTACCTTCTCATGAGATGGCCGCCCTTAAGGATCCTGCTGATAGAAAGCAGGAGGGTATCCAAAAATGTATTCACACACATACTGGTGTTATACTGCGACCAGCAATCGCCTCAGCCTGGAGGTGCAGTGCTGGGTTGGCATGGTCGGATTCCCTGACTGGAAATATTGATATCCTAGATAAGGATAGTATATTATTGCCTATAGAGCATTTAAAAGATGCATTTCTATATATGCATGATGCACAGCGGAATATTTGCCGACTGGCATCAAGTATAAGTGCGTTGTCCAATTCTACCAGTAAAATGGTCAGGTGATGCGGATTCCAAACGGCATTTGGAAGTATTGCCTTTAAAAGGGGACATTTGGGGTCGGTCTTTTAGACCTGGTGGCCACGGCAACAACTGGGAAATCCACGTTTGTACCCCAGGTCGCCTCTCAAAATAAGACGCCGTATTATCAGGCGCAGTCCTTTGTTGGCAAGCGGATAAAAGGTTCCTCTTTTCTGCTCGTGACAGAGGGAGAGGAAAAAGGCTGAAGAGATTACCCAGTTCCCAGGAACAGAAATCCTTTCCCGCCTCTGCAAAAGCCCTCAGTATGACGCTAGGGCCTTACAAACTCAGGCACGGTGGGGGCCCGTTCTCAATGAATTTCAGTGTGCAGTGGGCTCACTCGCAAGTAGACCCCTGGATCCTTCAGGTAATATCTCAAGGGTACATATTGAAATTCGAGACGTCTCCCCCTCGCCGTTTCCAAAAGTCGGCTTTACCGACGTCTCCGTCTGACAGGGAGGCAGTTTTGGAAGCCATTCACCCAGCAGGTGATAATCAAGGTACCCCTCCTGCAACAGGGAACGGGGTATTATTCCACACTATTGTGGTACCGAAGCCAGACTTCCCGGTGAAACCGATTCTAAATCTAAAATCTAAAATCTTTGAACACTTACATACAGAGGTTCAAATTCAAGATTGAGTCACTCAGAGCAGTGATTGCGAACCTGGAAGAAGGGGACTACATGATGTCTTGGGACATCAAAGATGCTTACCTTCATGTCAAAGTTTACCCTTCTCACCAAGGGTACCTCAGGTTATGGTACAGAACTGTCACTATCAGTTCAGACGCTGCCGTAGGGATGGTCCACGGCACCCCGGGTCTTTACCAAGGTAATGGCCGAAATGATATCCCTTCGAAGGAAGGGAATTTTAGTTATCCCTTACTTGGACGATTCCCTGATAAGGGTAAGATCCAGGGAACAGTTGGAAGTCGGTGTAGCACTATCTCAGGTAGTGTTGCGGCAGCACGATTGGATTCTCAATATTCCAAAATCGCAGCTGGTTCCGACGACTTGTCTTCTGTTTCCTAGGGATGTTCCTGGACACAGTCCAGAAAAAAGGTGTTTCTCCCGGAAGAGAAAACCAGGGAGTTATCCGAGCTAGTCAGGAACCTCCTAAAACCGAACCAAGTCTCAGTGCATCAATGCACAAGGGTTCTGGGTAAAAATGGTGGCTTCCTACGAAGCAATCCCATTCGTTAGATTCCACGCAAGAACTTTCCAGTGGAACCTACTGGACAAATGGTCCGGGTCGCATTTTCAGATGCATCAGCGGATAACCCTGTCACCAAGGACAAGGGTATCCATCATGTGGTGGTTGCAGAGTGCTCATCTTCTAGAGGGCCGCAGATTCGGCTTTCAGGACTGGGTCCTGGTGACCACGGATGCCAGCCTGCGAGGCTGGGGAGCAGTCACACAGGGAAGGAATATCCAGGGCTTAGGGTCAAGCCTGGATACATCACTTCACATAAATATCCTGAAGCTAAGGGCCATTTACAATGCTCTAAGCTTAGCAAGACCTCTGCTTCAAGGTCAGCCGGTGTTGATCCAGTCGGACAACATCATGGCAGTCACCCACGTAAACAGACAGGGTGGCACAAGAAGCAGGAGGGCAATGGCAGAAGCTGCAGGGATTCTTCGCTGGGCGGAAAATCATGTGATAGCACTGTCAACAGTATTCATTCCGGGAGTGGACAACTGGGAAGCAGACTTCCTCAGCACGACCTCCACCCGGGAGAGTGGGGACTTCACCCAGAAGTCGTCCACATGATTAAAAACTCGACCGGTATTGCGCCAGGTCAAGAGACCCTCAGGCAATAGTTGTAGACGCTCTGGTAACACCGTGGGTGTACCAGTCAGTGTATGTGTTCCCTCCTCTGCCTCTCATACCCAAGGTACTGAGATTGATAAGATGGAGAGGAGAAAGCACTATATTCGTGGCTCCGGATTGGCCAAGAAGGACTTGGTAACCGGAACTTCAAGAGATGCTCACGGAGGATCCGTGGCCTCTACCTCTAAGAAGGGACCTGCTCCAGCAAGGACCCTGTCTGTTCCAAGACTTACCGCGGCTGCGTTTGACGGCATGGCGGTTGAACGCCGGATCCTGAAGGAAAAAAGGCTTTCCGGATGAAGTCATCCCTATCCTGATCAAAGCCAGGAAGGATGTAACCGCAAAAACATTATCACCGCAATTGGCGAAAATATGTTGCGTGGTGCGAGGCCAGTAAGGCCCGACGGAGGAAATTCAACTGGGTCGATTCCTACATTTCCTGCAAACAGGAGTGTCTATGGGCCTGAAATTGGGGTCCATTAAGGTTCAAATTTGCGGCCCTGTCAATTTTCTTCCAAAAAGAACTATCTTCAGTCCCTGAAGTTCAGACGTTTGTAAAAGGGGTACTGCATATACAGCCTCCTTTCTCTGACGTCCTAGTGGATGCTGGGGACTCCGTCAGGACCATGGGGATATAGCGGCTCCGCAGGAGACAGGGCACAATAATAAAAGCTTTAGGATCAGGTGGTGTGCACTGGCTCCTCCCCCCATGACCCTCCTCCAAGCCTCAGTTAGATTTTTGTGCCCGACGAGAAGGGTGCAATCTAGGTGGCTCTCCTGAGCTGCTTAGAATAAAAGTTTAAGTTAGGTTTTTTATTTTCAGTGAGTCCTGCTGGCAACAGGCTCACTGCTACGAGGGACTTAGGGGAGAGAAGAAAACTCACCTGCGTGCAGGATGGATTTGCTTCTTAGGCTACTGGACACCATTAGCTCCAGAGGGAGTCGGAACACAGGTCTCACCCTGGGGTTCGTCCCGGAGCCGTGCCGCCGACCCCCCTTGCAGATGCCGAAGTTGAAGAGGTCCAGAGGTCCAGAAACAGGCGGCAGAAGATTTTCAGTCTTCATAAGGTAGCGCACAGCACTGCAGCTGTGCGCCATTGTTGTCAGCACACTTCACCAACAGTCACCAACTGTCACTGAGGGTGCAGGGCGCTGGGGGGGGCGCCCTGGGCAGCAATGTATAATACCTTTTTATGGCTAAAATACATCACATATAGCCCTTGAGGCTATATGGATGTATTTAACCCCTGCCAGATCTCACAAACTCCGGGAGAAGAGCCCGCCGAAAAGGGGGCGGGGCCTATTCTCCTCCGCACACGGCGCCATTTTCCTGCTCAGCTCTGCTGTGAGGAAGGCTCCCAGGCTCTCCCCTGCACTGCACTACAGAAACAGGGTTAAAACAGAGAGGGGGGGCACTTATTTGGCGATATGATTACATATATAAAAATGCTATAAGGGAAAACACTTGTATAAGGGGTTGTCCCTGTATAATTATAGCGTTTTTGGTGTGTGCTGGCAAACTCTCCCTCTGTCTCCCCAAAGGGCTAGTGGGGTCCTGTCCTCTATCAGAGCATTCCCTGTGTGTGTGCTGTGTGTCGGTACGTGTGTGTCGACATGTAGGAGGACGATGTTGGTGAGGAGGCGGAGCAAATTGCCTGTATTGGTGATGTCACTCTCTAGGGAGTCGACACTGGAATGGATGGCTTATTTAGGAATTACGTGATAATGTCAACACGCTGCAAGGTCGGTTGACGACATGAGACGGCCGGCAAACAAATTAGTACCTGTCCAGGCGTCTCAGACACCGTCAGGGGCTTGTAAAAACGCCCATTTACCTCAGTCGGTCGACACAGACACAGACACGGACACTGACTCCAGTGTCGACGGTGAAGAAACAAACGTATTTTCCTTTAGGGCCACACGTTTCATGTTAAGGGCAATGAAGGAGGTGTTACATATTTCTGATACTACAAGTACCACAAATAAGGGTATTATGTAGGGTGTGAATAAACTACTTGTAGTTTTTCCTGAATCAGATAAATTAAATGAAGTGTGTGATGATACGTGGGTTTCCTCCGATAGAAAATTATTGGCGGTATACCCTTTCCCGCCAGAAGTTAGGGCGAGTTGGGAAACACACCTTAGGGTGAATAAGGCGCTCACACGCTTATAAAAACAAGTGGCGTTACCGTCTCCAGATACGGCAGCCCTCAAGGAGCCAGCTGATAGGAAGCTGAAAAATATCCTAAAAGTATATACACATATACTGGTGTTATACTACGACCAGCAATCGCCTCAGCCTGGATGTGCAGCGCTGAGGGGGCTTGGTCGGATTTCCTGACTGAAAATATTGATACCCTTGACAGGGACAAGATTTTATTGACTATAGAGCATTTTAAGGATGCATTTCTATATATGCGAGATGCGCAGAGGGATATTTGCATTCTGGCATCAAGAGTAAATGTGATGTCCATATCTGCCAGACGACAGTGGTCAGGTGATGCAGATTCCAGACGGCACATGGAAGTATTGCCGTATAAAGGGGCGGTCCATCGGACCTGGTGGCCATGGCAACAGCTGAAAAATCCACCTTTTGTTACCCCAAGTCACATCTCAGCAGAAAAGGACACAGTCTTTTCAGTCTCAGTCCTTTCGTCCCCATAAGGGCAGGCGGGCAAAAGGGCCAGTCATATCTGCCCAGGGGTAGAGGAAAGGGAAGAAGACTGCAGCAGGCAGCCCATTCCCAGGAACAGAAGCCCTCCACAGCTTCTGCCAAGTCCGCAGCATGACGCTGGGGCCGTACAAGCGGACTCAGGTGCGGTAGGGGGTCATCTCAAGAGTTTCAGCACGCAGTGGGCTCACTCACAAGTGGACTCCTGGATCCTACACGTAGTATCCCAGGTGTACATTGGAAATTCGAGACGTCTCCCCCTCACAAGTTCCTGAAGTCTGCTTTACCAACGTCTCCCTCCGACAGGGAGGCAGTATTGGGAACAATTCACAGGCTGTATTCCCAGCAGGTGATAATCAAAGTACCCCTTCTACAACAAGGGAAGGGGTATTATTCCACACTATATTGTGGTACTGAAGCCAGACGGCTAGGTGAGATCTGAAATATTTGAACACTTACATACAAGCGTTCAAATCAAGATGGAGTCACTCAGAGCAGTGATAGCGAACCAGGAAGAAGGGGACGATATGGTGTCACTGGATATCAGGGACGCTTACCTACATGTCCAAATTTGCCCTTCTCACCAAGGGTACCTCAGGTTCGTGGTACAGAACTGTCACTATCAGTTCAGACGCTGCCGTTTGGATTGTCCACGGCACCCCGGGTCTTTACCAAGGTAATGGCCGAAATGATGATTCTTCTTAAAAGAAATATGGACGCTTTCCTGATAAGGGCAAGGTCCAGAGAACAGTTGGAGGTCGGAGTAGCACTATCTTAAGTAGTTCTACGACAGCACGAGTGGATTCTAAATATTCCAAAATCGCAGTTTTTTCCGACGACACGTCTACTGTTCCCAGGGATGATTCTGAACACAGTCCAGAAAAGGATGTTTTCTCCCGGAGAAGAAAGCCAGGGAGTTATCCGAGCTAGTCAGGAACCTCCTAAAACCAGGAAAAGTATCAGTGCATCATTGCACAAGGATCCTGTGAAAAATGGTGGTTTCTTACAAAGCGATCCCATTCGGTAGATTTCACGCAAGAACCTTTACGTGGGATCTGCTGGAAAAATGGTCCGGATCGCATCTTCAGATGCATCAGCGGATAACCCTGTCTCCAAGGACAAGGGTGTTTCTTCTGCGGTGGCTGCAGAGTGCTCATCTATGAAAGGGCCGCAGATTCGGCATTCAGGACTGGGTCCTGGTGACCACGGATCCCAGCCTGAGTGGCTGGGGAGCAGTCACACAAGGAAAAAATTTCCAGAGAGTGTGATCGAGTCTGGAGACTTCTCTCCACATAAATATACTGGAGCTAAGGGCAATTTACAATGCTCTAAGCTTAGCAAGACCTCTGCTTCAAGGTCAGCCGGTATTGATCCAGTGGGACAACATCATGGCAGTCGCCCACGTAAACAGACAGGGCGGCACAAGAAGCAGGAGGGAAATGGCAGAAACTGCAAGGATTCTTCGCTGGGCGAAAAATCATGTGATAACACTCTCAGCAGTGTTCATTCCGGGAGTGGAAAACTGGGAAGCAGACTTCCTCAGCAGGCATGACCTCCACCCGGGAGAGTGGGGACTTCATCGGGAAGTCTTCCACATGATTGTAAACCGTTGTGAAAAACCAAAGGTGGACATGATGGCGTCCCGCCTGAACAAAAAACTAGATATTGCGCCAGGTCAAGGGACCCTCAGGCAATAGCGGTGGACGCTCTGGTAACACTGTGGATGTACCAGTCAGAGTATGTGTTCCCTCCTATGCCTCTCATACAAAAAGTACTGAGAATCATAAGAGGGAGATGAGTAAGAATGATACTCGTGGTTCCGGATTGGCCAAGAAGGACTTGGTACCCGAAACTTCAAGAGATGTTCACGGAAGACCCGTGGCCTCTACCTTTAAGAAAGGACCTGCTCCAGCAGGGGCCTTGTCTGTTCCAAGACTTACCGCGGCCGCGTTTGACGGCATGGCGGTTGAACGCCGGATCCTGAAAGGGCATTCCAGATGAAGTCATCCCTACCCTGGTCGAAGACAGGAAGGATGTAACCGCAAAACATTTTCACCGCATTTGGCGAAGATATGTTGCGTGGTGTGGGGCCAAGAAGGCCCCTACAGAGGAATTCCAACTGGGTCGTTTCCTACATTTCCTGAAAACAGGACTGTCTATGGGCCTAAAATTAGGGTCCATTAAGGTTCAAATTTCGGCCCTGTCGAATTTCTTCCAGAAAGAACTGGCTTTAGTGCCTGACGTTCAGATGTTTGTAAAAGGGGTACTGCATATACAGCCTCCTTTTGTGCCCCAGTGGCACCTTGGGATCTCAATGTTGTTTTGAGTTTCCTAAACTCACATTGGTTTGAACCACTCACCACTGTGGACTTAAAATATCTCACATGGAAGGTGACGATGCTATTAGCCCTGGCTTCAGCCAGGCGTGTGTCAGAATTGGCGGCTTTATCATATATAAAGCCCTTACTTAATTTTTCATTCTGACAGGGCAGAATTGAGGACTCGTCCTCAATTTCTCCTTAAGGTGTTTTCTGTTTTTCACATGAACCAACCTATTGTGGTACCTGCGGGTACTAGGGACTTGGAGGACTCCAAGTTACTTGACGTTGTCAGGGCCCTGAAAAATATGTTTCCAGGAAGGCTGGAGTCAGAAAATCTGACTCGCTGTTTAGCCTGTATGCACCCAACAAGATGGGTGCTCCTGCTTCTAAGCAGACGATTGCTCGCTGGATTTGTAATACAATTCAGTTTACACATTCTGTGGCAGGCCTGCCACAGCCAAAATCGGTAAAAGCCCATTCCAAAAGGAAGGGGGCTCATCTTGGGCGACTGCCCGAGGGGTCTCGGCTTTACAACTTTGCCGAGCAGTTACTTGGTCAGGGGAAAACACGTTTGCTAAATTCTACAAATTTGATACCCTGGCTGAGGAGGACATGGAGTTCTCTCATTCGGTGCTGAAGGGTCATCCGCACTCTCCCGCCCGTTTGGGAGCTTTGGTATAATCCCCATGGTCCTGACGGAGTCCCCAGCATCCACTAGGACGTCAGAGAAAATAAGATTTTACTTACCGATAAATCTATTTCTCGTAGTCCGTAGTGGATGCTGGGCGCCCATCCCAAGTGCGGATTGTCTGCAATACTTGTACATAGTTATTGTTACAAAAATCGGGTTATTCTTGTTGTGAGCCATCTTTTCAGAGGCTCCTTCGTTGTTATCATACTGTTAACTGGGTTCAGATCACAGGTTGTACGGTGTGATTGGTGTGGCTGGTATGAGTCTTACCCGGGATTCAATATCCTTCCTTATTATGCACGCTCGTCCGGGCACAGTATCCTAACTGAGGCTTGGAGGAGGGTCATGGGGGGAGGAGCCAGTGCACACCACCTGATCCTAAAGCTTTTATTATTGTGCCCTGTCTCCTGCGGAGCCGCTATATCCCCATGGTCCTGACGGAGTCCCCAGCATCCACTACGGACTACGAGAAATAGATTTATCGGTAAGTAAAATCTTATTTTTGTGCCTCCAGTGGCACTTTGGGATCTCAATGTAGTTTTGGGTTCCAAAAGTCACATTGGTTTGAACCACTTAAATCTGTGGAGTTAAAATATCTCACATGGAAAGTGGTCATGCTGTTGGCCCTGGCCTGGGCCAGGCGCGTGTCAGAATTGGCGGCTTTATCCTGAAAAAGCCCTTATCTGATTTTCCATTCGGACAGGGCGGAATTGAGGACTCGTCCTCAGTTTCTCCCCAAGGTGGTTTCAGCGTCTCACCTGAATAAACCTATTGCTGGTACCTGCGGCTACTAGGGACTTGGAGGCCTCCAAGTTGCTAGAGCTAGACGTTG